>NW_006439192.1:195149-208549 GCF_000325575.1 Pteropus alecto | reverse complement strand
CTAAAAAAAAAAAAAATCTCTAATTTAAGAATGTTTATATCATCTTATGATGGAGAGGACAGAAACAACAAAACAAAACACCCAGATCTTTTAAAATGATTCTATTGTAACTAAAAAAACAAAACTGAATGCACTATGCAGAATGTTTTAAAACATACCTCCTCCTAAATCTGTGTAAGTACACAAATAGCTTTAAGAATTCCGGTTAAAAGGCAACTCTCCCTGGAAATCATTAAAAAACAAGGTAAATAAATCTTGCTTGGACAAGTCAATAACATGCCACCTTGCAGATTTAGATTAGATGTTTACTTTAGAATATTCTTCAGAAATTTGATTTTTTTTTTTTAGTAGAAATTACTTTTACTTCCTTTACTTGGAAGTTATTAACTATGAAATTAGCTTGCAGTCAAAGGAAGACCAAAAATTTTTTTATTCCATCAGGTTTGTAGTTAATGGTGAAGAGAGAGAGAGAGCACGAGGCAGAGTGGGAGAGGGGAGAGTGAGTGAGTGTGTGAGTGAGTGTGTGAGTGTGTGTGTGAATGAGTGATTTAGGGTGCAGGGTAGGAGGGGAGTGGCAGTTAAATTAGAAGACGTAAATCAATATGCCTGGCTTAGTGGAGTTTGCATGCTTCCTTCCAGTAATGGAAAGATAAATAACATAGTGAATTCATTATTACATATTCTGTTGGTTAGAATCCCAATAAAAGTTCTTATTCAGATTCAGATGCATCTGTTTGTCCTTGCTTTCCCAAAAGACAGAATCTAGGTGAGGTTCTTTTAAAAGAAGTTTCTATGACTATATAGGTTACCTACATCTATTCTTTAACATATGTACTTGGTTGAAAGTATTTTATGTGTTGTTTGAAATGCAGGTTTCTCGTTTGGCATTTTTAAGGAAAAGTAATTTGTGAAAATGTTGGAAAAATTAGCCAGAATGGTAACATTTAAACAGACCTAAAAGGTCAACAAAGAAAAACACATTTTAAATAAAGATTAATGTGTCTTGTTCAACAAAAAAGAAACATAATTAGGAAATATAACATTATACTATGCAGGTTCATAACCATTAGTCTTTTAAATGTATTAAAGTTGTATATAAGGGTAAGCAAAAAATCGATCATCCATTAAAGATTTAGAGATAAGCAAATTTTTTTCAAAGCTGAAACTCCAAAAAAGACTTGTTTACATGGTGACAGCAAGAGCCGTAAAGATTCTTCTAAAAAAAGGGAGAGCAAAGCCAGCCCACTTCACTTCCAGAGTTCCATTTATCTGTCTCATTTGACCCTTTCAGTCAGGGAGAGAACTGAAAATTTAACACTGACAATTGCCCTACTTTTCTTTCTTCCAAAAGGCTGACCTAATTGTTGGAGGAAACTGGGTAAAAGGTGCAAGAAATCTGTTATTCTTATAACTGCATGTGAATCTACAATTATCTCAATAAAACTCAATGAAAAAAAAAAAAAGATCCACTAAAAAAAGGCAAATGGGGCACTTTCTCTCCATGCAGCCAGAGACTTATGTATCATGTCAAAATTAGCTTAATGAAATTTTACTGTTCTTGGTCTTTCTTTTAAAATGCTGAATGTGATGTTTAACAGCTTGCATATAACCACGTAGCAGCATTAAAAACAACGGTGTATTTTAAAAAGGCAACAGGAGTTATTTTCAAGAGCTGGAAAGTCACATCACTATATTTTTAAAAAGTATTACTGTTACTGTGGATGCTATGGAGAATTGTTTGGAAGGAAGTGGGAGTAGAAATGGAAAAGACGGTACAGAAATGGTTGCAATTGTCCACCTGAGAGGGAATGGTGGCTTGGATGTGGGTGGCGACAGTATCGAGGGAAATATATTAGCTATTGAATTATTTTGAGCTTATTAAAGTTTCTTTTACAAAATTGTTTTTCTAGATTGCCCCTCTGTCCCTTCCTGTATCATCTACATTCTAAACTGCATGGAGTGGAAGAGCAATAAAAAGTAGAAAAACGCTAATTATTTCTTCTGAGTTAATATTCGATCGATGAGGCCAGATGTAATGGAAGGCTTTGTGGTGGTGTGAAATGAATAGTGTCAGATCTGGAAATCAAGTTCAGTATTTTACCTCGGACAGGAAATTTAACTTTTTTTAGTTTTCTCACGCATAACATGGGTAATAAGACCTTTCAAGAGTGATTATGAGGAATAAATAAGATGATATATATTTTATAGCTAGCATTGTGTCATCTAGAATGCATTCAAGTGTTCACAAATGTCAGCTTTTGTTTTTTCACACAAGGTTTTGTGACGATTGTAGAAGTCACTGGACTCTAGAGCCTGTCTTAGTGCTGCCAGTGACAAGTGATGGAGCCTCAGAGTGATAATTCCACCTCCTGGTGCCCTAGTTTCTTTGTAAAATATGATATTTGGGCTGTGCTCATAATTTTCATGTTTTCACTTCAGGCTTCTGTGACCCACAGTAGCTACTGCTCACCCCTGTCCTGACACCACTGCTGCCCTGGACCAAAACTTCTCATTTTGTATTTCTGTTGTGCACACAGTGTCTTTTGAGCAGAATATTTTGTGGCAAAGAAGTTGGGAAAACTCTATACGTGATCTTTAAGGACACTTTCAATCTAAGTACTGGGAGTGTTCTTAATGTCATCTATTTCTTTGTAAACTCAAATCATCTCTCTCAAGTTTTAAGTTTTATATTTTATTTATTGGTTTAGGCAAAGAAGCATGTACTTCATAGTGAAAGTTCAGATTTAAATTCAAGAAAATGACCTTGTTTGTAGCAGCATTTTCAAAGTATTACTCCTAAAGAATTATTTGAGAGGAAGAAGCAGGCCTAGTCTGAAAAAAGTCTGAACTTCTTATAAATGAAAAGCCTCAGTGAATTCTCAGAAATACTTGATCTGAGTTATATTCGGGGTATGTAGTTGAAAATAGGAACTTATGGGTGGTATTTAAGTGTAGCTAAAAAAAGAGCATCAACTGTTGCCTAGAGTAGGTGAGCTATCTCTTGAGAGAAGGTCATGGAAACCTGGTAGCAACAGTATCTATGGAGGAAAAGGGCTTGAATGCTTATCCTGATATAAGCAAGAGAGCCTTTTAAGAGAAAAGCTATATTAACACACTTTTAAAGAGAAAAGCTTTAAAGATTCTGGCTTAAAATTTGGAGTATTGCTTTTTTCGGTGAAATGAATCAAGCTGAGTTGTGATAAAAGGTTCGTGGTGTGTTTCTGCTTCTGCTTTTTCCATGGAGATCTGGAAGCATGCTATTGCTTCCAGTGATGTGCTTGTCATGGACAAAATAATGATGCTCCCTTTGGTATGGTTCAGACCTTGAATGAGAAATGGTGACAATAATAAGGATAATACTTTGAAGTAGCTGAAGATCTACAAATCATGTTCATGCTTAAAAAAAAAAAGTCTATCAAAAAGAAATCTGTTAGAACATTTTGACAGAACAGATGCTACTTAAAGAGTACAAACAGATTTTTAACAAAAAAAAAAAAAGTTTGAGTAGGGGAGGTAGTAATCATTAAGGGCACCGTAGTGAAATATTAATGATTCCCAGATAGGTTGTTTTTAATTCGATCATGAAGAAGTGCTAGCGAATTTCATATTCAGATGCATGCATAGAGGACTGTTATTGTGTTTGGAAAATATTTTAAATGTCTTAACGTAGTCCATCAGGGTTGGTGCTCCTATCACTCAAGCATGAACATGTGATGTTGGTACTAATGGAATTTAAACTGTCCTCCTTTGGGGTGTGATATAACAGCGAGGATTCGTGGAGGGGCGGGGGGGTCCTCAGGAACAATGCACTTCTTTTAACAGGCCTGCAGTCCAGTGACAAATTAACTATCATAACAAATGTTCTTTCCTAAGCACAGTATTTACCTATCCATGAGAGATATGGAGAAACAAATTTTAATTTAAAGGCATTTGTGCTGTACAGTAAAAAAAAAATCTGTAAAGGAAAACAATGCGCTTTGTGGTTGTATTAATGCTTCACTTATGTAAAGGTCAGTTGTCTAAAAAAGACTCAAATAGTTGAAAACAGAAATTTTAATTCATCCCTCATTTATGGCCTATTTGTAATAATAACCACAACTTTTACTGAAAATTTTGGCCCCTCTTTTTCCCTGGAGTATCCTAAGCAAATGACTATATAGACACAGGTCAATACCAGTATACAAACAACTGCTTAAAACTGTGGACTGGGCTGGGCGCCTGCCACTGACCACCTCTGAGCCCCATCTTCATTAACAAGGCAATAGCCACATCTGGTTGATTTTTTTTTATAACAAATTTAATTAAAAACAAGCATTTAGGTTATTATTAGAATTAGGTTGAAATAATTTTGAAGAAAACTATTTTCCCACTTAGTCATGAATTACATGAAGTTGGGGTAGTGTAATATGGATGTTAGCAAGAAGTGATTTGATAATGAGATGTAGAGAAAGTGAAACCTTATAAAACACTGGGTCTCGGAATGAAACAGCTGGAGTTGTTTAGATAAAGGGCAGGCAAATCTGTGTAGTCAGTAGCTTCTCAGAGAATGACTGTATTATAGCACAGCAGAGTAATGGATGTACTTAATGAGTCATCAAAAATGTTACATTGTGTTTATTTAGTTTGATTAAGGAGACAGGAAGTGTGAAATAGATTTGGAAAGATTGCCAGCAAAACTATTTTATCAAAATTTAGGCATTTAAAGAAATTAGCTTCTATCAGAAAATCCTCTAATGTAGAATAATTTGTTTCTCTACCTAAAAACATGCTTGAACTCCATTCCCTGTCAATGTTGAATTTTTATTGTTGTTATTTTAGAGCTTTTTATTTATTTTCGTTATTTTAACATTTTCCCTTCTCTCAAATTTCCCATAGATAACAGCATAGTTTTTGGGCTGTAATGTTGCTTTCTCAGAAACACTAAGAAACACATTTTCTCAGACCTCACAAGGATGATACAGGTACATGAATCTTCCTTGGTCAATGGAGACACATTTCTGTAGTTACCCCTCATCTCGCCAGACTACCTGTTGAGAATTTCTCTACCTTCACATACTTTTTCAGATTTCAAAAAAAAAAAAAAAAAAAAACAAAAAACAAAAAAAAAACTACTATGTTCATGTCAACACAGCCATTTGAAGAAGACCATCAAGACCACTTACTCCTGAGGCAAGTCATTTCACCATGAGGTTGTTTAACTCTAGAAGGAATTGGAAGCAATTATTCCTTGAGAATACAGCATACATAAGTTGTTACACTTCTTTTCCTTTCACTTCCAGAAACATAAATCAAAGGTAAATTTGTGTACCTAGATATTACCTTGAAGGGTTATTTGCATTTCAGGTTGTTAGTCATATGTTGTAGACTTAAGCAAAAAAGACATCTTTGAAAAGAGTTATGGATTTTGAGAATGTCTGAATTCTGATTAAATGGTATTGCTTGTCACTTTTGTGTGGTTTCCTCCTTCCCCTTATTCTTAATGACAGAGACTTGTTGGTCACAATATCTCTTATACCTCGTGTAATTCCAGGACACATCAGATATTTAGTAAATACTTGTGAGAGAAATGATTGCAGTTTTATATAAAACACAGTGCAGTGATTTCTGACCATGGATAGGCTTTGTGAGCACCATGTGAACAACCTGATATGGTACGGAGAATTGTGAATGTGTGTGAGTATGTATGTGTATATATGTTTTTTTCCTTTTTTTTTTTTTTTAGAGAGTGCACCCACATGTGTGAGAGAGACTGAGCACTTTAATCAGATTTTCAGAAGGATCTTTATTCCCCAAAATATTGTGAGCTATAGTCTCAGGACCCTCCCAGAGTGGAGACTTGTACCTTGTTGTTTTAATTAAAATAGACAAACAAAAATCTTGTAAGGGTTTTTCTTTCCCCAAAGCACATTGTTCATTCATCAAGGCCTTGCTACGTGCCAATCTCTGTGCTGGATTTAAGGGTTGAGCCTTTAGTAAGACAGACACACCGGGCATGCCCTCATGGAGCTCAGAATTTGGTGGGAGAAAAAAAAATAATGGACTTATGATTACAAAGGTAATGAAATGCTTTACTCAAAATTATATTCTAATTGTGTTTAGGTGTAGGAGACATGCTTAATAGATTTACCATGTATGGCAAAAGTCAGAAGATGGATCAAGTTGAAATTTGATGGGATTCATGAGTTCCTGCTTTAAAGACTGCTAAATATATTAGGGAAAGCAAATTGAGTAAGACATGCATCCTGTCCTGAAGAAATTTTTGATCTAATATAGTGGTTCTCAACTCTGACTCACGTTAAAATCATTTGAGGTCAGGGGAGAACAAGTAGGCAACCGACATATTCTCACTCAGATTGAAACTTGCTAAAACGGCATAGACACTTCCGAGAAAGGTCTTGAACTTTCTTTTAAAACTAAACATACACTTACCCTATGATCCAGGAATTCAAGAGAAATGAAAGCATATGTCACAAGAATGTTCCTAACAGCTTTATTCATAATAGACCAAACAAAACTGGAAACAACCTAAGTGTCCACCAGCAGCAGATGAGTGGATAAACTATGGCATAGCCGTACAATGTGACACTCAATAAAAAGGAACAGACTACCAATGCACACAACTGCATGAATGAAAGAAGCTTTCTAACAAATCATGCAACGCATGATTTTGTTGTGTGAAGTTCTAGTAAAGGCAAAACTAACCTGTGGCGGGAGAAAAAGGTCAGTAGTGGTTTACTCTGGGGATGTGAAGATTGACATAACCTGGGAACGAGCATGCAGGAACTTTCTGGGGTAATTCTAATATTCTTAAATGTTGGTGAAAATGTCACTTTCAGAACTATAGAAAAGATATCTTCTCCTTGCTCTCCTCTGATTCCTCTCACCAATTTGAGATCTCTGGGGATGGGGCCCATGTACATTTTTAAAAGCTCATCGGATGATTCTGACATCCACTGAGAGTTGCACTTTTAAGTAGGATAAAGTACAAAAGAAAGCGTATTCATTTTCTATTGCTGTTACAGCAAATTACCAAAAATCAGTGGCTTAAAACAACACAGATCGATTACCTCACCATTCATAGTTCAGAGGTGTGGGTTGGCCTGGATTCTTCTTCCGCTCCAGGTTTCACAAGACCAAAATCAAGGTGTAGGTAGGCTTATGTTTCTTTTTGGAAGTTCTGAGGGTGAATCCACTTTCAGGCTTATCAGGTTGTGGCAGAAATCAGTTCCATGTGGTTGTAGGACTGAGGTCCCCATTTCCTTGTTGGCTAGGTTATTCTCAGCTTCTAGAGAGCACCCACATTGCTTGGCTTCTGGTCCCCTTCCTCCATCTTCACATTCAGCAGCGATGTGTCAAGTCCTCTCACTCTTCATCTCTCTTCTGATCCCTTCTGCCTCATTTCTCTTCTGCCCTTTTCTTTCAGAGACACCACATTTCCTGTGACTCTTTCTGTCTTACTTCTATGCTTTGAAGGGTACAGTTACATTGGGCCCACCCAGATAATCTAGAATAATTTTCCTCTATTAAGGTCAGCTGATGAATAACCTTAATCCTATCTGCAGAGTTCCTTCCCAGCAGCATCTATATGAGTGTTTGATTAAATAACCAGGGGATGAGAATCTTGGGGGGCCAACATCTCTAGCATTCTGCCTGTAGTAGAGGTACATAGAAAATGCTGTGGGCTCTCGGAATAAAGAGAAATGACTTCCAACTGTGGGGAGCATGTGGGAAACCTTCAAAGAGATAGCATTTACTTGTCATTTAAAAGGCAGTCCCGATGGATGTTATGGAGCCAGACTAGGTGGGAGTAATAGTTTTAAGTGCCCGTGTGGAGAAAGGAAAGGTGATGACAATATGTAATGCACTTAGAACAGCCCTTATCCCATAAATGCACTCCATGTGTGTTAGTTATCATTTACACTGAGCCCTTCAGGTCACTGAGGCTTAAAGTCAGGTCTTTTTAGATTGAAGTAGAAAAATAGGAATGTCAAAAAGTTACACACTTAATGCGTAGAAATATTTTTAAAAGGACTGGGACAGTTTTATAGTGTGATTTTTGTATCACCTTCTCTTTGGTTGTTAGAACCCATGTGAAAGTCTAAAAAGTTGTATTTACATATTCTAAGCTTTTTAATCCACTGGTGAAATCTATTGATGAAAACCAGGTAATGTGACCTTCCATTAAAGTATACCAGTCTTCCTTTATATTTCCCCACAGTACTTACCTGACCATTTTTAGTGGACTTTGTACCCTGCCTATGTGGATGATAACATCATTATATCCTCAGCTCTGTGGACAGATGCTGTGGCCCTGGGGCATCTGTCTGAAAACTGAAGCCTTATCAATTGATTTTTTTTTTTAGTAACTCCGCATAAGGGAAAAAATTTTTTTATAAGCATTAATTACTCTGACCACTTATCTTTTTTACCTCTTATTTGTAAGCTTTTAAAAAGGATTGCATATACCTTTTTATTTCGAAAGACACACATGCATCTATACAGAAAGTCTTAGAATATCTCCTGCCAACCTTTAAAAAATACAAAAGAGGTAACTGCTCATGGTCATTTTTATTCAGCCTTCTAAAGGATGTGTGTGTAAGGGATAAAATAATGAAACCAGCTCAGCTAGCTGGTATTTTTTGCCAAAGTTGGATATGAGAAATAGAATTCAAAAGGGTAGTATGGTGGCAAAAACCTAAGGGGTCTTTTAATAAGGATCAACAAATTTCACTTTCCTTAGGTGACTCAGATTTTGCTCTTTAAACTTCTAGTGCACACTTAGCAATCCAGAGCATTTCCAACCGTTTCTTCCTGTCTCTTGCCAGTGTTTGTTTTTCTTTCCTTCTCTTCCCACCTTCCACCCAAACCCGAAGTGCTGGTCATGATGATTAGTGTGGCCTGCCAAAGGAAACCCATTCTTCCTCTGCATCACTTTTAACTAGCTTTGAGAGGAATAGTTTTGTTTTGTTTTTCTCTTGGACTTGCTTTCTGCATTCTGGGTAAATAGTATACAAGTAATTCATACAGTAATTAATTTAGCTATTTAGGACCTGCAAGGGAAGCTCTGCCTTCTTCACCACGTTGCAGTCTTCTTGTTACCATCTTGCCATGATCTCTGATGGTGTTTTGTTTAAAGCTTTATGCTTTCTTATTCAATATCAGTAACTATTTCTGATTTCATCTTTTCCCATCATTTTCCCATTTTAATATGCTACAATATATTTCCTGATAGCTCCAAAAGATTGCTATTGCTTTTACTATTTTTTTCTCTTCGTAGTTCCACAATGCTACTGATTTGAGAATATGTATATGCACATCTCTGTGTGTGTGTTTGTGTGTGTGTGTGTGTGTGTGTGTGTGTGTGTGTATGATGCCCGTCCATCATAGTAGTTATATATGTTTTTCTATAGGAAAAATTGAATTAAAAATACATGAAACCAAACCTTGAGAAACTGTCTTAGGTAATTTTTTCAGGTTCTTATGTTCTTATGTTTTCCTTATTTGTAATACTTAAAAGCTACTGTAAAAATCTTTCCAGCGCTGTTAACTTCCAGTAAGCGGTATCAGTACTCCTGCAGGTATCCACATATATTTTTATGAAAAGGCCAAACTCTGATTTTTGATGTGTTTTTATATTATCATTATTAAGAATATAACATTATTTGGCAGTATTTGTATTTGACGGAACCCTTTCAACCTTAAAAAAACATTTCTAAAGTTTGCATTATTTCCTATGAGCTAGCAATTCCGAAACTATCACTTTCTATATATACCGGAGTTAAATAAATCTGCAAATATACTGTAGATGGTGAGAGTCCGGTTTCTTTCTTTGAGAGAAAGAAATTACAAGTTAGGGAAAAAGGGAAGGCTAAAATGAACTCTGTGGTTATTAGATTGGAAGTAGAATTACCAATATGAATTCATAGTTTTTAATGTATAAACAGATACATAAATGTAGCTGAGTGTGTATGTGCTTGGGTTAGTTTACACACAGATACTTCCTAACTCTGCCTGCTGGGAGTATCTTGAAGCAATGACATCCTGTAGCAATGACAGACCAAGCACTCAGACCTTGGTTTCTAAATAGCATTCACCAATAAAAGAAACCAAGGGTTCCTTGGAGAAAAGTGTTTGGTTCTAGACCTGGGGTGGGGAAAATACAAGAGGAACCTAGAACATCTTGTGGTGCCAGAAGATTAAGGAAGTGCTCAAAAAAAGATCGAGGCATGCGAAAGGACAACCTGGCCAACCTGGAGGCGCTCCTAATGGCCAGAGCTGGAACAATTTGAGCAAGAAAATGATAGTATTAGATTATACCCATAGAACAAAATAAATATTTATTGAATAAATAAATGGTGGAGAAGGGACAGCTTTTTCTTACAGAAGAATTTTAATAAATATAAAAGCAAAGAGGGAAGTAGAAAATCACCTTTAGGGTAAATACCATAGTAATTGCTGCACACGGTCTATCGATGGGTACTAAAATTTGTGGGTGAAAGTTTCAGCAGATATAGGATATTTGCATAGTTTCAAATTATCTCTCCCAAGATATTAATTACAAAGAGAAAATAGTAAATTTACAATGAAGCTCATACCACCCCAACCAAGTGATCAAGGTCACCATCACCAGTGATAAGACATATACGGATGTCATAAAGCCTCTGATGTCATTCACTTTGAAGAACACAACATCACTTCTGTGATATTCTTCCTCGAATGCCTAATCTCAATGTGAACACGAGAAAACATCGAGCAAACTCAAGTCCACAGAATGACTGGCCAGACTTCTTCAAGTGTGTTAAGGTCATGAGAGACCGAGGAACTATCGCAGACTGGACGAGACCAAGAAAACATAGCTACTAAATGGAGCACAGAGTCCTGGAATAGGAAAAGGGCAGTAATGGAAAAGCTGGTGAAATTCAAATGCGGTCTATGGTTTAGTTAATGATACCGTTCTCGTGTTAATACACTGGTTTGGTAATTAAAATATGGTTATGTAAGATGTTAACGGTAGAGAAAGGCTGGGTGACGGGTGTACGGGAGCTCTCTCCTATCAGTACGACTTTTTCATAAGTAAAATTATTTCAAAAGAAGAAAAAAGATGCTGGATACTTAAATATATAAAAATCTAAGTACAAGGACATTAACTACAGTACCATTTACATCAGAAAGAAATTAAAATAACACAAATGTCCATCATTTGGGGATTGGGCAAATTACGTTATATTCATATAACGAATATAGTTACTAAGAACCACTACATAGTATTTTGTACTGATACGTATGTCATGGTGAAGAGAAAGTATTGAGAGTGTTTACTTCCGTCTGGGCTGCCTGGATTCTCATTCCATCTCCAGTACTTAAAACTAATTCTGTGACCTTGGGCAAATTCTTCCTCTTCTCTTTGTTCATCAGTTTTCTCATCTATAAATTGGGAATAATAATATGTACTTATGGACTGGCTATAAGTATTAAATGTGAAAATTCATCTAAAACACTCAGGATAATACTTAGCATGTAATATTGATAAAATATTAGTACCTTTTTTTTTCTAGGAATAAATGGGGGGAAACCCCAACATAACATTAAGTATCAAATGATGCCATTTCTGTTCTTTAAAAATTAACATGAACCTTTAAGATTAGCTATGAATGTCTTAATGATGCTGGTATTGGGGGAGGGCAGAAATTAGGGAACTTCCACTTTCAAAATTAAACTTTTAAAAATATACAGTTAGAGAAATATATGTAGAGCTTTTAAAAGAAGCCTGCTATCTATAATTGTTAAATAGAAATTAAGAAATAAAAACTGTATCTCTAAAGCTAAAGGAATTGGTTAGTCATTCTAGATAAGTCTCCAAGATCATATGACTTGTCATCTGTCTTGGGAAATATAAGAGGCCTGACCCAGCTCTGGGCCTCATGAAACTTGTCAGTATCTGTAATTCCCTAGAAGGTGGTTCTAAACCTGGAAAATGGAAAACTTAATAGCTTTAGCCTATAATTCCAGGCTGTGAAAGGTTATTGTTGAGGACAGGTATGACTAGCTCTTTCTCTTCATGGGAAATAAACCAAAATCCTAAATTTTAGAGTTTAGCCAGAAATAAGTAATTCTGGTAATTTTCATTAGAATAATTGAACCCTAGAATAGAGCACCAAAATGATGTAATGTCCAGGCCTATTGTTAAAAATAGGATAGATATCAATTGCTTTTTGATTCCTAAGTGGTGGTGGCCACTCTGAGTTACCATGGAAGCCAGAATTCACTAATATTTTAACAAAAGCCTTCTATATTTATACACAGCATAGGAGAAATATACATGGAAATATATATGTAAATATCTGTATATATTTTCAAAGAATATGCTTATATTCATGTTTTGGATATGACAGCTTTTTATGATTCTAATGGCTTGGGTTTTGGGGTTTTTTGTTTGTTTTTTTTTCATGTTTGCTTTATTACCTGTGATGTTCTGAAATTCTTCCTAGTGCTAGGGTGCTAAGCTTGACCATCATGATTTAAGTGTGCACAGATATGTGCAGCAGATTTAAGGCCCAGCTGTCTTCGTGGTTTGGGGCTGTACTGGGTTTCTAAAAGGACAGCAGGGTGGAACTAGGATGAAGTGTTAAAAATAAGTATATTGCAGGGATGTAGGAAGACTGTTCCAAGAAATTAGAATGAAAGGTAAAATGCTTTTCTGTTCTCTTGCATTTGTAATTCTTTTTTATATCTTCCCTATAACAGGCCTCTCAAATTTGAATCACCAAAGCTTTCCAAGGAAAAAAGTAAAAATGTTGAAAGTATATTTTCTCATTTGACTCTTGGTAATGTTTTTATACATCTTTCATCCTGGTTTCCTTAAACACTGTTGTTTAAATATACAATACTGGTTGACCTGCTGTTTTAAAATCATTTAGATTTTATTTAAGTTTCACTTTTCCTTCACGAATCCACCTGCTATGTTTCTTCTGTTTGCAACAGTCACAATTTTATCTATGGTAACTGGATGGCAGAGCATTTTTCTTTTATGATAAAATTAGATGCAATGCTGTGAAGCCCATATTGTTATATTGCAGTCTCTAGAGACCTTTAAGGTGGGTGAGAAAGGAGATCCCAGAATGCAATATGCTACTTATTCTGGTAGATAATTTTAGCACAAGATTGGGATTTAGAATATTACATTTTAAAGGTGCTGGTTTATATAGCTAGTGCCAGTGTATATGCGTAAAGTTTATATATGAATAGCATGGCTGCAATGTTTGTGGAGTATTCCACTTTTTTCCAGATACTTTGGTTTCTTAAATTCTAGGATTTTAATATCAGATAAAATTGGCAAGCTTAGTGGGCACTGCTCATGTGAGACACTGCTATAGAGTTGGTATCATGATAGTAACAAGCTC
>NW_006439192.1:172620-195100 GCF_000325575.1 Pteropus alecto | reverse complement strand
GACGTATAATCTTGGAGTGATAGCACCTTGGGTAAAGTTCTGACCCTGCCATGTACTGGCTTTGTGTGACACTGGGCAAATTAATGAAGCTTTTTGAGGCTCCTTTCTCCAGCTGTAAAATGGAGGTGACATTACTTCCTTTGAGCAGTTGTTAAAAGAATTAAATTAGATTACATATGCCAAAATGCTTAGCACATCTTCTCTCTCATAACTAATACCTGTAAGCCCTTCCCCACTTGTTCTAATCTATCTCTTGCTCAGTGTTTTGTTTCCTAAGATTCAAAAAAACGGATAATAAAATATTAAGTCCCTTTTTATATTTGGGTCTGAAAATCCTTATGTTTTCTTTCTTCTTTTCATTCCTTCATGTTGACTGTGTGCCAGGACATCTTTCTGGAGGATAAGATAAACTTTCTGCCCTGAGGGAGGCACCCAAGCTAATTCACACTCAGGAGAAGCTAGGGAGTCCTACAGCAGAAGTGCTGTACCCTGCAGAGCTACAGGGTGTGGGAGGATTAATGTTGGCTTCACAGAGGAGGTCGAAGTGACGTTTAAGCAAAATCAGGAGGAATAGGAGACAAAATGACAGGGATAGAGGGAATAATTTGTTCGTTTGGATCTGGGGATGAATAAGAGAAGATTTCTGGCTGGCACCTAGGATTTAGATGCCTGATGGTGCCATTTCACTGAGATTAAGAATACAAGAGCAATTTTATTAGTGCCGGAGGTAATCTTAAAAGGTTATCTTGTCTGATATCCCTGAATTTTTAGATGAGGAAACTAAGGAACTATTATGGGTGGGTTTGAAGAGGTATTGAGACTTATTCAGAGAGGTCACTGCTTTACTAGGAATGCAATAATTTGATTGCTAAAAGAGGCCCTAAAGGCTGAGACTGAAGGTTTGATGTGTTCTACTTGAGAATTTTACACGTAAAACACCAAGGCATTTCTGTCTTTGTAGCAAGAGGAGGTCACTGCAAGCTGTCAGAAGTGAGGAGGAATAGTGAAGTGGAAAAAAAGGAGTAGAGCTAAGGTCACATTCTGAGAAGAGAGTGAGTAGGTTGCCAAAACCCATTGCTGGCAAAAGCAGTGTGGGTGTGATCCAGGCTGGGTTACCACAGCAGGAGCTATCAGCGTGGAACCAGCATCAATGTCCTGCTCTGCGGGCCAGTCACAGATCAGATCCCAAAAGATGAAGACGCACAGCCATCCTATGTGGATGATATGGAGTTGGTCCAGAGAAATTCCATGGGTAGCAGCTGTCGAGGTGACCTGACGACCTCTCCTACAGGCTGGCCTGCTTCCACTGCTGCTCTACATTTGGCTAAGATCTACTGTCTTTCAGTTTTGTTTCTCTGAACTTTTTTGTGAAGAAGTTACCAAGCAATCTATCACCTCAGATTTGATGTCGCAGTCATTATTTGTGGACTCTTGAAATTTCTTTTCTAAAGAACTTATGTTCTAAAGATAGCTAATAATGTTAATTTTATGTAGTTTCTTATATTCTGTAAAAACATTTTTTGCTACTAAAAAAGCATAAATTAGAATCCTATGACCATGTTTATTAATAGTGAAAGATAAGATACTAGATTTATAAAATGGACCTCTTATCTATAAACTATTAGACACATGAAAAATGGAAGTTCAGAAAATAAATTTCAAAATATATAATCCCCTCTTTCATTTCCAACCCTATAATAAAACAGATGTTTTAGGACATTTTATGGTTCACTGTAGAGTTCAAACAAATGTGCTGTATTTACATTTGATGTTTTCTAGGTTTGCCCAGCCCTTTGTTTCTTTAAATACTCATGGTATTTCAGCAGCGAGCCTGAAACTAATAATTAAGCATAGGAACACCCATTTTTCCTTATATATCCTAGTTTTCTTTCTTTCACAAAGATTTGTTTATTGCCAAAAGTCTATTTCTGCTGGGAGAATCATATATCTCCTTGTTAGCAATTATAGTTTTCAACCTAAATGAGTTTTTCAATTGCTTAATATTTTCTTAATGGTATTTATTGCTAAATTTTTACCTATTTGAGTTTTTCCTCCTTTCCACATGTGCCTTTCACAATGATTTTTAGGCATTGAACTTATTTATTAATTCACTAGGTAAAATCAGCCTTTTGTCCAAGTTCTGAGCAATCCGTGATACCTAAGTACTGAAGGTTCTTCTTAAAAGGGAAAAAAAAAATCATTCTTAGGGTATTTTTTGTCTTACAAATATATTAAAAGGCAGAATGTTAGAAACAAGATGACTAGAAATTTTTTTATAGAACACTTTTATTTAGGAGGAAGTGTTTGGGGATTTCCTCCTTTTGAGTAGAGCTTAATTTTGTCTGCTTTTTACAATCCAAGAAGACCATTTCTGGAAAATGATTAATGATTAGTTCATTAAAGGTATAATAAACCCTTCAATCTATACGATGTTTATATCTCTCATGGAGCCATTGTTCTGATGACTAGAATGAGTCTTCATTTTGCTGCTGAGAGTAAGGTGCCAGTTTGGCATTCACACCTACTCATATTATGCTTTAGCCTGTGATGGAATTCACATTTCCAATAATGATTAGAGTTTTCAAAATTTAATGTGTAACATGTATGGTAGACCCCCTGTATAATATGAGTTACCATGTAGATTCAGATGTACCATTTGGTGAATTGCGTCTCCAGAAAAAGCAACTATATACAGTAAAACGGCATAGACTAGCACTGTCATCTTGACAATGTGGATGTTATCTAATTATAGATCATTAAACTTGAAAGTCACCTTTGAGATGATTCTGATGAAACCTCTCATTTGACAAATGAGAAAATGGGTTTCAAGGAGAGATAGTGACTGGTTCAAGGATCAGTGTGGATAGGTAAAGAGAGAATAGAGATGAGTAAAGCTGATTCTCCTTCCCACTGTCACAATTTTCCCACCTACCAGGATGCCTCTGATTTGAAATGACATGCAAAACTGGTTACCGGAAAGTCGTGATAATAATCTGTGATGCAGATGCTGAGGTATGGAATTAACACTCCGTCCGGGTTTACTGTTCCTTGCCAGTGACCCTGTGGAGGACTCAGATTTTCTGATTCCCATTCCATTGCCCTTCTCCCAATCTCATATCAATTAAGATTTTTAAAATCAAGCAAAGATAGCTTTTAATCTTTCTTACCTGTAAGTAGAAGAGAATTTACAAGCTGTTTCTCTTGGTCACAAATTGTACATTCTTTTTCCCTCCTCAAACCTGTATCTGCAAGACTGGTTTATAGTCTTACGCGTATCATAAAACCATAGACTTTTTCAGTAATGTAGTGTTTTGAACATAGCACAGCAGACTACCTGAGTGCAAATGGATAGTTCCACATTATTTTCTAACAGAGAACCCTAATTTTCTCATTTGTGAACTAATGCTGGGTTTCTTGACTGTGGCTCTGTTAGAACCATCTGAGAGCATTATAAAGACAACACAAAGCAAACAAAATAGTGCCTGCCTTCACCCCCAGAGAGCTCGGATCTTAACTGATCTGGGATGGGATTGGTATTGTTTTTAAAGCTCCATAGGTGATTCTTATAGACAACAAAGCCACCAGACCAGATGACTTTGAAGTCCCTTTCGAGTTCTAATGTATGGCAGACCTGAGATTTTCTATGTCATCTAGTCCAACCACACATAATCATCCCTTGATATTGGAAAGGCAGCATCTTGTTTTCATTTCACCATTCATTTATGCTACCATGTTGAAAGAATATGTATTACTATCAACAAGCCAAATAGCAAGGCAAGAAAGTATTTCCTATGATTTCACAGTAAGTGGCAGAGATAGAATGTGAATATGTAAGGCATTTTACTGCAGAACCTGTAATCCTTAGCTTTTCGGTAGAGCTCTCCTCATCTGTAATATAAGAATGTTGATTTTTAAGTACCTTGTCACTTCCAAATTCTTAAGATTCTATATAAATTAATAATAGTATATTTATACCGATCATTTTAACATAGGGTATTCAAATAAAACAATCTTCAGCCTTTTAGGCCGGTTTCTAAAGCAATAACAAAGCCAAGAATTTTTCATTTATTTTATTCTAAATCACAAATGCCATTTCCCAGATTTGCACGCCAAACTAATCTTTTTATTTTATAGTAACATATACATGTGTACATACATGAAATAAAGGAAATTCGATTCTGTTCATTCATTCATCATCTGAACGCCTGGAGAAAGTCTGGTCTGAACCTTAAAGTATTTCATAGAATTCTGGAACCCTAGAGTTTCAAGTATTGTGACTCATGAAGTCAGTTACCTTTAGTTCGTAAGTGTGGAAGATGAGGGGTTAAAGAAGTTATACAGAGGTATATGCTTATACCTAAATAGATAAACTAGATTATAGGAGATGTGCTCAAATTTGTTATAATTACATGCTGTTTTAAGAAACCTCAAGTACTTCAGAAGCTACTTTCCATAAAAACAATTTATATGCTAATTATGTTATTTTTATTTATTCTTTAAAGTGGATTTTTCATGAATTCTGCTAGACAATCTTTGTTCAATTTACCAAATAAATTTCCTAAAACATAATTTTATTCAGATGAGTGTTTCTTTAGTCGACTCAAACAGAAAGTTTCTGACTCTATCATTGAAAAAACATTTAAAGAACCTTCGTTGATATCCAATAATCCTTTGTGTTCTCACAGTTTCACCAGCCTCAGAAATTTGTATTGATTCTAGCTCTATGAATATTATCTTTTAGTCTTTGTCCAATTCCTTCTGAAAGCTCAGTCCTTCTGTGTAAAGCTTACACACTTGAGATTTTACACTCCAGTAAAAACTATGCTACAGGGGAATAGAAACGTTTCAGAATAAACTGAACTGTAGAACCCACTCTCTCCATTTGATTACCTTAGCTTCAGATAACAGAATGTAAAGTATAAAGGCTGTAAATAAAGCATTTCTGTTTACTGTGAATCTCAGTCTAAAGGGTATTTGTTCTGCTTGTGTTCAATTTGCAGTCCATGTGCCAGCTCAGTATATTTTCCGAACTAGTCTTGTGAGCATCTCAGCCATCATTTGTGATTGTGCATGCTAAGGCTTGGGTGGTCTTGTGTGTATGTGCCAGTATTACCCTCTAAATCACTGGTTTTAGGAGCATAAAGAAAAATGTAACCTTTGATGTGCAGATTCAATTTTCCCTTTAACGGCAAAGGTTTCCCTTTAACATCAGAATTGTATGTTTTAATCTCAGATGAGGACTGTCGCTTTTATAGCACAGAAAGGCTTTGTAATGACGCTGCTGTTCTTTGGAAGCTTTAGATTTTAGCTTTAGAAAGAAAGATTTAACGCCTTATAAAACAGCATGAGAAATTGTGATCTTCCTTTCTTTTTGTTGACTTTCCTGTTACAGTCATAGATTCATGGACTTAAATGGAAAGAGGGGGCCTTGGAGATATTCTTACTCAATCACCTCATTTTATAGGTGACACTACTTTGGCGCTCTGCATTTGCTTCTTTCTTATCTCTCCATGCCATGGGAAGCTCCATGACAGCAGGGACTTGATTTACTTCGTTCACTGTTGTGTCCCCAGTGCCCCAGTAGGTACTCATTTAGGTTTGCTGAGCAAATGAAGAAGCAAGGACTTGGGAAGAGAAAAGACTTGCCCAAGATTGTCCAGCCAGTAAATAGGAAATTCTGACTTAGAAATTTCATCTTCTGATTACAAATTATGTGACTTTTCCATGATCAAAATAGTAGATTTTTACTCAGGATTCTTAATTATTTAGAGGCTTTAATATGTAGAAAAAAATCAGAGTCATATACAGTTTACATTTATTGGATACTGTTTTTCAGACATTTAAACTACTTTCATTGAACCATGTAGCACAACCCACTGATTAACAGTATCTTCATATTTTTTATAGTTGAAGAAACTTGGGCTTTGAAAGATTAATTTATCAAGAATTATACAGAGTCAGAGACATGACTCAAATCCAGGTTCTCTGTCTCCAAGTTTAGTGATCTTTCTACTTTGCCTTTTACATGGAGATCAGTGTGTGTCGATATGAAGACTTATCTAGGCCCTTAAGTAAGAGTAACTGATATTATTTAGCCTGGTGCCTTATAATGCAGACCTTAATTAATACCTGTAAAATTTGTTGAGTAAGTGCTGGCTTAATCTAGGGGTCTGTATTTAAAAGGCAACAAAAGAGGTATTGCTTTCCAGTTTCTTTCATCTGTGGTAATGAGTCTTGGCCTCCTGTGTGGTCTTACTTGAAGGGCTTTTCTGCTCTCTTATCTTTTTCTCATTTTTCCATAATTGGACGTGTATTTCCTCATTTTTGGTCCTAAATGATTTGCAGCCTTCAAAGCTTTCCTACTAAATTGCAGATACCCCTGAGATGGAATGGTATTAAAACTTAGTTGAAGATTACCATCTATCATTGAAAGAAAGATATTGCCTTTTTTGTGTTTATGAAGGAGAATAAAGAGGAACGATAACAAACCAGAAAATGAGGACACTGTACCACACTTGACCACATTCTTTGATAGCGATAAACCTCCTCTTATCCAATGAAATTTTTGTCCAGGCTCTCTCCTGGACTAATTTTTTAGGACACAGGATGATCTCATCACTCCTCCAAACTGGTGTGTAAGCCCATCTGCCAACCATTTTTTGGCAAAGGTCACACATGAGTAATACCACTGTTTCCCACAAAGGAGGGTGGAGATTTCAGGAGTGGACGGCGTTAGGCGGCCCTGAACTCTGGTGCAGCGGAGAGCAGCTGCCTGGCCACAGGCTCCGCTGTTACTACCTCTGTTTCTCAGGTTTATTTTTTGACTGTGGATATTCTGATGTTTAATTCTTATAGAAAAATGTGTTTGAAGCATTGACCTTTTAAAATCATGACCCTAGAAAGTAGAACTTCTCATTGTTTAAAAAGAACTTTTCATTTTTTTCCCTAACAACTTATACCTTCTTTAATGGTACCAAATTTTTATCCCTTTTGGTATAAAATGTCCATTTAGTGAAAGATACTAAGAAACTCAGTGGTGGTTCTATAACTTCATCCTTTTGTTCTCTCTTTCTGTATTTTTAAAGAATTTTAGTTCAATGTTTGTAATCAAGATTGCTGTCTACAAAGATATAGTCTGTGCTGCATCTTCCATCTGTTCATTCTTTTTTGGCTGCAAAGTCAAGGGCTAGGAATGGGATGTATTGGCAAGAAAAGACACTTAATTCTGGTCATCTTTTATTTTCTTTCTCTTGATTTCCTTTATGTTATCATGGTTTCCAGTGAAGGGGTTCATGATGTATTATCTGCAAAGGCAGTCACCTCTAGTTCTCCCATCCCCGTATGCACATGCCTGTCCAGCCATCAAGAGGGTGGTTTCTCTTCTCCCTTGAAGTGTTGGCTGGCCTCATGTGACAGAATGTGGCAGAAGTGATGCTATGACAATTACGGACCTTAAAGGGCATTTTCTAAACCACCATGTAAAGAAGGAAGTTCAAGCTCCGAGCCAGAGAAGGAAGCATTCTTGTAGTAGGAGCATGGAGGCTCTGCAGCCAGCACCACTCCCACACATGGCAGCGTGGCACCTTCAATCCTCCAGCCCCAGGTGACCCTGGCCAGCACCATGGGAGAAAGAGTGGAGCAGTCCTCTCTGAGCTCCACTTCAAACTGCACATCCTCAGAATCATGAGCAAATAAAATGGTAGATGTTATCAGCCACTGACTTTTGGGGTAGCTTGTTGCATAGCAGTAGATAACTGAGATGGGATTTTTATATTTTCTAAATATTTCTTTTTTTCTCATATCTAGTTATAGTTTGTCCAAGGATGTCCATGACCCTGTATTCCTGAGGAAACTTCTAACTTATTAGGATTTTGTTGGTTGTGGTGAAAATTTGCTAAACATTCTTGAACAGCTGTTTCTCATTTTGTCCTTTACCAGCTTTATTTTATCCTTACTTGGAGCATATATGTCTCCTGAAATGCCCCTAACAGGTCATTTCTCTGGGTCACACAGTGACACCAATTACTTATAGTTGTTTATGGGAGAGAAAAAAATTACTTCTCTCAAAAGAAAAACAATGAAAAGGAAAAAAAAAGACTTATTGCCTGCTACCAAATTAGATCATAGTCACCTCTCAGACCCCACAAATAGCTGAACATTCTACTCATTGGTGGAAAAAGAACAAAAGAGAAGGATCTGGGATAAAAAATAAAGCGAAGGC
The DNA here is from genome assembly GCF_000325575.1 of Pteropus alecto. Classification (NCBI taxonomy): domain Eukaryota; kingdom Metazoa; phylum Chordata; class Mammalia; order Chiroptera; family Pteropodidae; genus Pteropus; species Pteropus alecto. The sequence continues at coordinate 186,879 of NW_006439192.1, read as the reverse complement.
CAAGACAACCCAGGGAGAGTTTTCAATGTGCCTTTCCCATTCAAATTGTAAGTATTCCCAGGAAAACTTAGAAGTTAGTTAGTTAGTTAGTTAGTTTTATTTTAAATTTTTCCGGAGGGATCTGAAACCATTTTTAAAAGTCCGACTTTTAATTTCCTGAGTAGAATGAATGCCTATTCTGAAGTCCTTGTATCAGCTTATATAAGCAATTGCCTTTGAAGGTCAAGGTAGTATTTTTCTCATTTAGTTGTCAGTTTTTTGCACTTTAATTAAAGATTTATCATTTTTTCTGTTGTCTTTCTGCCTAGCAATTTCTTTCCTGAAACTCTCCTAAGCAGTGGATTGAAAAGAATTACTGGAATCATGTTTGATCCAGGGCAATAAAATTTAAGTATCAAATGGATGGAAGAGGCTGAGTTTAGAAGGTCTAAGATGCCTTTCTTAATTGACAGACTCATATCAATCCCACCTTAATGATTTACCTTTTCCAAATTTCCAGTGATTATTTGTTTAATAACACTGATTCCACAAGTTCAGTAGTCAGTAGTTAGGATAATGTTTTGCTGTGTGATGACGAGGGTTGTTTGAGGGGATGAGAGAATTTTCTAGAAAGGACAGAGGGGAATTTTTTTTTTAGGAGTAAACTTTCTTTCCTTAGTTTCGTTTTAAAATATTATTTTCAACCTTACCTAAGTACATGTGAATCTCTACTTGGTTACCATTTCTCCAACTCAAAAGTGGTATTACAGACTATTTATGCATTTTTTCAATATTTTCAAGCATATTTCAAGTATGCATATCTTTTCTTTCACTTATATTTTAAATTTCTAAAAAATGGTAGTTACATAGTCTTAACCTCTAAGGCAGTGGTTCACAGTGAACATTTGGCAATGTTTGGAGATGTTGGTAGTTGTTACAGCTCGCATTGGATAGGACCTACTTGTATTTAATGGGTGAAGGCCAAAGATGCTGCTAAACATTCTGTAGTGCATGGTATCTGGCACACAGGAGGCGATCAATAAGTGTTTCCAGAATGGATGGATGAGAGATCAGTGAATGTAACAGTGGATATAGTGTGTCTTCTTTCTCTCTCCTCAAAGATACTGAGGGTAGGCTTTGTTAAAGACCAGATTAGATTGCTAGTTCACATATAACCCATGGTCATCTTGTTAATAGGCTTATATAAAGGGTTTTTGCATTTCCTGCACAGAGTTGCAAAGATCAAAGCTAGATCATTTTTTATTAATGTGTGATGTGGGGTTTGTGTGTGTGCCCGTGCATGTGCCCATATGCGTATTCATATTGGAGAATACTGGCCACTTAACCAGAGAGCTATATTGACATAGGAGAATCGATGGTACCATTGATGATCATGCCCTTGGTACCTTCATCCCTAAAATATCAAGTCCTCATTTTTTTGTCCTTTGACTGTGGAATGAATGCAATTTTTAGAGCTATTCCAAAATAACACTCCATATTAAGAATATTTCAAAAGAAGTGGTACAATTGGAAAAAGCACCACATACTATTTGTAATTAGAAAAGGATAATACTTTAGTGTGTGTCTTACTTTTGAAATTCTAGAGCTACTATGCCCAATGATGCCTCTATTTTAGAAAAGGGGAAGCCTTTTTGCTTTATGATGCTTTCTTTCCTAGTCTCCATGGAATTAAAACTTTGCCGTTTTAATGAAAGAGAAAATAAATGAATGTGATCAATGATGAGACTTGTTTTTACTGGGTAGAGACATTGTTTAATGCATCACAGCAATATTACTAGGAAAAATACATTACTAACTTCCTCAGTAGGAGGATCCAGCAGGAAATTTATTTCTCCCTCCTGTAGTAGGATAGAGACAAGAATATGAAGGATTTTCCCCCAAAATGGCATTTATAGTTTTTTGCAGTGTCCTCATTTCATTCATGGCCCACAGTGAGTGCTAGCTGTTTTGGAGAAGAACAGTTTTTAAAGGTAATTTATAAGACATATGCTAGATAACTTTTCTTAATACACAGTTAATACTGAATATTAAATATTAAAAACTGTCCAGTTAAAATCCATACTTTTTCTAATCTATACTTAGAAAACTGCAATATATATATTTTTTGTCTTGGGAGCTTTTAATTCTGTTTATACCTTTTCATTGACGTATAATATGGGGTTTGTGTGTGTTGCACACTTCTTTAATGTGATGACATATTCTCAGTAGTACTGCATGGGTCTAGATACAGTTCCCTATCTTGAAATAATTTGGAATGAGACAGTCCCAAACAGAGTATCACATTTGTATAGAATTCTACTGAATATGGACTAATGTTAAGAACTGCTGTGGATTAAAGGAGCAAATTAATTTGAAGCAAAAATAAAAAGGAAATAAAAGTCAGTTTGAGCTGTTTCCTTAGCACCTTGCCTGGGCTTTCACGAATTGCCTGGTAAGGATGAAAATTTATAGGATTCTGGATTCTGAGGGGAGTCTAGATCAGAAATCTCTACTGACCAACCAAGGAAGTTCAGAGTACCAAAGGAAAAGAAAAATAGAAACATAAAGATCATATAGTCGATGAAATTTGCTGCATTTAAATTTATTAGTCTCTTTAATTATTACATTTTCAAATTACTTTTTTTTTTCCTTTGGATGGCAAAGGAGAAGGAAGAATCAAAGTTTTAAATCAACTCTTTGAACACTGCATTTTTTGAACAGGCATTTTGGGATAACAGAGAAAATATAAGACCACAGAAAATTTATTCTCTGCTTTTCCCACAAGGAATTTATTCTCTAGACCGAAAGACAGATCCGATACCTAAGGCCTCTCTCTCTCCTTTGCCCTTTCCCAGCTTCCTTTTCGTATTCATTTTGAAAGCTCCTAATACTACTTTCTTTTTTCTCTTTGGATGGGAAACGGGCAACTGAAGGTGATTTCAGGGCCCTTCAAACTCTGGCCCCTGCCAGCCCAGCAGCATCAGCTCTTTTCCTGAATTATAGATCCAGTGAACTTCTTTCAGTTCCCAAACACTTTTCTACTCTGTCTTTCCTCCAGGTCTTCACTATGCAATTCTCTCTGCCTTAAACACTCTTCCCTACTTTTTATGTGGCTAACTCATGCCCATCCTTCAAGTCTTTCCTTAGATGTCATTTCCAGTGAGAAGCCCTTCTTATTGTTGAAGTGCACATTAAGTGTCCTTTCTATGCGCATGTGTAGTATCTGGTTTTTAATTGACTTTACTGTTAACGCTAGATCATAAGTTTGGAGAAGGCAAAGACCATGTCCTTTGTTCATTGATGTATCACCAGTGCCTAACACAGAGCTTGACACACTGTAGGCTCTCAACTATTCACTGAATACTTGGCCTGAGTATTTAAGAGCTGAATTGTGTGAAGAGGGAAACCAATGAAGGTAGAAGTGACGACTAGTGTAAATGGGGACTTGACCTGAATGAGAAGCTCGTTTACTGGGGAGTCTGAGTCTCTCTCTCCTACTTCCCTTCCTCCTTCTTTTTTCTCTCTCTCTTTTTTAATCTCATTCATTCATTCGGCAAATATTTTTTGAGGGCATAATAAGTTTCAGCATAATTCTAATAATTCTAGGTGCTGAAGATATAACTGAAAAATTTCTGCCCTTATGGAATTTACATTCTAATGGACTAATGGATAAAAATGGGTTAAATATGAGTATAGAAATCAGCTTAGCAGGCTGGTAGGGCAATGAGGAGGCCAGCTTGATGGGCAGGATATGCTGCAAAGTCAGACTTTTGAATGGTTCCCTAAGAACATAATTTTACTTTGGAAAGTAGGTGGGTAATGGAGAAGTATATATAGATTTTGAGCAAAGGAGGCTTTTAGTCTGTAATTAGTATGCAGAAACTGAAAGTAAAAAGGCCAACTTAGGCAAGATTGCCAAAATAGGGGTTAATAATACGGGGTTTGGCGTAGGGTGGTGGCAGAGGTAAAGATGAATAGAAGAGACTTTTTTTGCCAGGCCTGTGGGAGCAGGTGGGGGACGGGGGACGGCAGGGGAGTATGTGTGTTTGGATTTCTATTTAATTCAGCAATATTGTCTCTATAAGGAAATTTTCCTAGATGATGGAATGTCTGGATAAAGGAGATGGAGAGAAAAACTAAGACTATAAATTTAGAATCCAGAAGAGCAGTGGGAACACTGAGAAAGACAGGGCATGGAATTAAGGTATTTACATGAATTGAATTGGAGATTTCATCAGATTTTGTTAAGTTCATTCGATTGATGCTTATTAAGCCTCCCACTCTTCATCACGCTCTAGGGGTCAAAAAGATGCACAAGACAAATGAGGCTTCTACTGTCATAAAGTTCACTTTCTACCTGACACCCAGATGAAAGGGTAGAATTGTAGGTCAGTGTTTGGGAAACTTCTGTTGCTAGGTATGACTCAAAGTCATGAAAATAGATGGGGGTTTGAGTCTAGGTAGCAAAAAATCCTGTAATTTATTTAAATTTTTATATCTAGGGTTTTATGTAATGTAACTATTATAGCACTTAGACAGCAATTGATATCACACTAAAGAGATAAGAGAAAATCAGGGAATTACCATGGATCTTTTAACAAGCTACATTCCCTTTGTTTGAATGAAGAAGAAAAAGACATTTCTTTGTCTTTAAATTCTAAGCTGTCATTTTATTAAAGTTCGGTAACTTAATGTCTCTGCCTCCTTATTACTTGGCAATATCTCACTAACTCATCGATGTCAATTTAGGCTGGTCTCCAACAAATGCATGAAAGAAATACAGGTCCATAATTCATGCAATTTTTAAACATATTTAGCACACGAGTACCTTTCTGGGTTTAAGAAAGCAGTGGATGCGTAAGGAGAGACCCACAGTTATAGCTTCTCCTCTTGTCTTTGTCTTCTTTCAGTAATGACCATGAACTGTGAGGTTGGTGTCTTGGCTCAGAGCGAAGGATGATTTGGCTTCGATTCTTTTGTTGCTCTCTCAAGCTGTTTTTTTTTTTCCTTTTTTTTTTCTTTTTTCTTTTTTTTTGTCCCCAAGAACAGCACTCTCAGTGGGTGTGGAAGTGGGCGGGACATGAAGCGATGGTTTGCATTGCATTGCCTGGCTACAGCTTGGCAGTTCTTTCTTTCTTCCTTCTCTTTGCGTCATTGCACTGGTGCCACTAATTTTATTTCCCCCTTCTACTTCATTCCTTTGGGAGTAGCCTAGCATCTCAGCATTATATTTTCTTTGGAGCCATGGCAGTATTCTCAAACGATAACCTAGGAGATGTTTTTTATCCCCTTTTACAGGATTAATACTAAGGGAATTCTTAAAAGAAATAAAGTGAGAAAGAGAAAGTTCCTCTCACTGTATCTTCTACTTTCTTCATTGTCTTTTCTTTTGAGACATATCCTAAATGATTATATATATAGTTGACCCTTGAACTCAGGGGTTGGAGCACAGACCTAATATACTGTTGAAAATGCACATGTAACTGTAGTCAGTCAGCCCTCCACATACTCAGATCCCAACAGCAGAGTTGACCCTTGAACAGCACACGTTTGAACTGCTCAGATCAGTATTCGCATAGTTCAAGCCTGTGTTGTTCAAAGGTCACCTGTACACTAGATGCCTCAAGTGCCAAAAGGAGGGGGAAATGGGACATAGATAGTGGGATGGTAGAAAAGAGTACCAACCCCATTGCCTCGAGTGATTCCAGAAATCAAAAGCTAGCCTCCTTGAAGGAGGTATAAAGGATTTTTACCTCCTTAGGACAAATATGATTGAGAGACCTGGTTTTTATCTTTTTTAAGATCTCAACCAAGGAAATCTGGAATGTTAGTTTCTTCCAAGCTCTGATGCTACTTACATCTCCCCCTTTATGTTTCTGGTGGATTCTGTTTTTTTTTTTTTTTTTTTTTTTGCCACTCTTCTCAAAGCTGACTATTTTCTAAGTTTCCTAAAGAAGAAAGAGTTCTTGGGGCTTGTGTCGAGTTAGACCTTAAAGGAGGGGTAGGTCTTGGGTGGGGTAGATTGAGGCTTATTCCCAACATGGGTACAAAAGAAATAGCATGATTGGGAGCCAGTCAATAGAACATGTTTTCTACACTGAAAGCTTAATGAAAGGTTATTTGGCAGAAAATAACTAGGAAATTAGGAATTACTCAATAATCTCCTACACAGGGGAATTCAGTTCACTTTATCTGTCTTAAAATCTTTTTACATGTTTTCTTTCCTTTTTTTTTTTTTTCCCTGAGCTGGCAGCTTTGCCCAAGGCTACCTGCCCACTCCAGATTTTCTGGTGTTCCTGTCTAGCATTAGAATTGTTCTTTGTCCGTTTACTCCCCCTTGTATGCAGAAGCTCATGCTACTAATCATTTATCCCCTCTCATCGTATTTATGTATCCCTTTATTTCTTCCCCCATTTATTCTCGTCCATTTGTTTTAGAATCATTTCTTAAGCAGTGTCTGCCTTTCCTACATTGACCATTACATGCCCACATTGACTTTTATACCTACTCAGAAAGAATTATAAAGATATTTCTAGCCTTAATATCGCTGCTGTTTGTTTTGGCTACTCAATATGTTGTTGCTTCATTTTTTGCTGGTGATAGACCCCTATGGTAGGCCTCGATAATAGTCATGGCCCCTCTGCTTGTCCAGATGCCAAGATCTCTACATGATGTTTCCACCCTCGCCTGCTAATATAACCCAAAACTTAGGCTCATATTTTTGCCTTCTTTTTAGTATATCCATTCTGTTTATGTCTATTGCCTTTAACTTTCAAAAGAATAATTTTCTGTGTAACTTTTCTTATACATGTAAGCTTACAGTCTTTTGCCTGTATTGATAGCACGTCACCACGGTGCCACTAGCAGGCTTCCATAGATATTCTAATGTGTATAGATACAGAAGTTGCCTCTCAAACTCATTTCTGCTTCAGGGGACATGAGAGGGGATTTAAAATCAATAAATGGTTTTTCAAAGACAGTGTGTGAAAGATTCAATTCTCTATAAATTAAGTCAGAAGAAAAAAATGTTCTTAAAATATATTAATTTATTTCTATGTACTCGGCTTTTATAGCATTGTTTATTTATAAAGAGTTATTATTGTACTTTGCTATATTTATATCTACAAATTTCATTATTTCATAAACAATACACACACCACAGGACTGTTATTATATGCACGGTACTGGGAAAAATGGTGTTGGGGATACAGAAGGAACAGGTTTTTGTTCCTTTTCTTGAGAACTGTATGTATGTGTGTGTGCACACGCGTGTGCTTCTTATATTTAAGAATTAACAGAAAGGGAACTCTGTCGTGTCTTTTTGTATTTCTTCCCAGATGTTGCTTGATGCTAGGCATTTAATAGATCTTCAGTAAAGAAATGCCTATGGAACTAATTTTGATTACACTAAAGTAGCTGACTGCAGGATCCTTTTAATGAGAAAGTGCACTGGATGATAAAATCCAAAAATGAAAGAAAAATTACATTCATATGTGCACAAAGGCACTGAGGAATTTGCATGACAGCTCATGCCCAAGTATTACTTATGGCACTTAGCTTTCTCTCTAGATGAATACAGCAATAATAATATTGATGATTATATCTAGTCTTTTCAAAGGAGCCGGAGCACCAGTGTAATTTACAGCCATGTATACCTTTTGCTTGCACCTGAGTTCATACAAAGCTAAAGGAAGGAATTTTGTAGGTCACTCCTGAGAGGCCTGAGTTTGACCGTGTTAATTAAATGCAACAGGATTTTTTTCTAAGCACCTATTTGTCCACTTGTATGCTAGTGCTGTGGAAACAGTTTTAAAGTATGAATTCTGGTATGTGCCCTTGATATTACAGTTTAAGTGGGGAAACAAAACTGATAATGTATATGCAACAACTAGCAAAGGACACAAGACATTCTGTAATTAGTGCAAATTATGGGGTTCTCATAATAGTGCTATAAGAACTCTGAAAATGACAGCTTATTGGATACGTGCTACTCCAGGGAAGCCCTGTGGGAATAATAAAATTTGAATGGACCTTACAGATAGGTAGGATTTAGATGGATGGAAAGGGTGTCTGTGGGAAGGAGGAAATGGCATTCTGGTATTAGAGAAGAGCGGGTTTTGGGTGGTAGGATGGAGCATAGTCTTAGTGTTGGATGGCAGTGAAGATGCTCTACCAGAGGTCAGACTGCATAGGTGTGGCAGTTACTGAGAAGATGTGACACTAGTCGGAGACACTGGAAGAGTGTCCCGGGGACTGAGGGATGTGCTGTCCTTGCCACATCTGCAATCGCTGCTGCATCCTCCTCCGTCTTGGCTTCAGACTTTTGGAAATGAGATCAACATCTGTCTCTACCAATTATATTTTGAGGCATTTATGCACATCTGTACTTCCTTAGGGTGGGAATAAAGGGGGAGGAAATGGAGAGAAAGATTTCATGTTCATTTCTTAAAGATCGAGTTTATTCTTAGTGTAGATCACTTACTACCCAGCTGAAGGGAAACCTTTTGCAAGGCAATCTATGTAAGAGAAATCTTAGATTATCAGCTGTGATTAGCATTTTTACTGTACTAGAAGAGAACATATAAGAACATGTACATATTCACATTCTGGTTTAACTTTGTCAGCTCTACAATGTAGACCAAGCAAAGGAAGGCCAAGTGTTTCTTCTTTAAAGGAAGGAACAACCCGCTCCTGATGAATTAGGGAATCTCTAAGACTCTGTCACATACATTTCAGTCCCACTGACATATTACTCCCACATCCTTGTGGGTAGTAAAGTTAAAAATTTTTAAATGTTCTCTGATCTTCCACCCACTGATCTAGTAGACATTTAAGTTCAATACTGCAGCTAGGAGAAAGGGGAGTTGAAATATAATTTATCCTGTTGAAAAAAAAAAGCCTCAAAAATCACAGACTCTATGTCTGCACTAGTTTAGAAATTATAACAATAAATTGGCTTCCGTTTTAGAATGTGTTGTTAGTCATCACACTTTTAAATTACATGGCATTACTATTTGTGACCTACTTAAAATGGTCGTTCTCAAAGTGGGAATAATATTTGTGCAGCCACTGCTTGACTTGTAGGCATTTTTCGAAGCTGTCTTTTTATTGCGACCATATTTTGAACATTAAGAGGTTAAATAAATACAGGCTTTGATTCCCTATTGGCTGGATTTTATTGGGTGAAGAAGTATGTTGAGTCTTTGTCTAGGAAACCACTTAGTAAATAGTGCAGTAATTAAATGGCTCCCTTCTGCTCTGTGTTCTGATAGGACACGTTTTCCTGAGTCATCATCTATTTATGTGGAGTGATTCCAAGAGCAGGGGTCAAGAGACCCAGGCCCTTCCCTGGCCATGCTAGTACACTGCCCCATGGCACAGCTTCACTTTCCTCATGTGTAGAGTGAGGCACTGCATTATCATCTCACTAAATGTCAGTCTTTTTAACTTCTAAATTTTTATGGCCCTAGTTATGCTGTAGAACTTCCAAGGAATATACAGAATGAAAACAGTGGTCCTTGGTTTCAGGTGGTTCAAGTACTTGGTCCTAGTTACCTAGGGCACAGTTGATTCATCCAGATAGACATTTGTAGGCATATCTCAAAATGAGTCTTATATCATCAGATAGCACTATTGCCCCCCACCCCCTTAGGAGCCTCTGTTAGAACTTTGGCAGGTTTTATTCAAAAATAATTGATGCTTAAAATGAAAGCATTAAGATTACTTGAAAAAAACATTATCAGAATATCACACACATTGTTTTGCTTGCCAGAAGTTAGTGTTCTGAGGGGGTAGCCTACCGGTCAGATGGCAATGACATGATTCATTAGAGCTCTAGGGGCGAGAAGGGCTTGGCTCTTAGACAGACGTGGACAATGGACAAAGGCTTCTTTCCCCAAGAAAACCAGCAAAATGTTAGTGATTCAATCTTTTTGTTCACTTTGACCGATGAGGCTAACCCCTCAGTATGAATATTTCTATCTTTATGCTTTCTTTTAAAATAAAGTCTCATTTTTATTTCCCCTAAATTCTGGGAAGAGTGATATCAAGTAGGAAAAATTAAAACATCACCACTAATAATAAATTACTGTTTTGAAAGTAACCTTTGAACCTTCCTTTCTTTTCTCGAAGACTTGGGTTGTCGTAATCATGTGTGTATTTAAAGTATATTACATGAATGCGTCTGTACCCCTCCCTGTGTTACGTGTATTGTATGCCATCTGCAGAGCCCTGTGGGGGTGTCAGGCAGGGAAGACGGTTTTGTACTAAAAACTGGATTTTTCTTTCAGTTTTTCTGGCAGATTCAATATGTACTTCTTTAAGAATCTCACTTTTCAATTTTTTTGTTTTTGCTCAGTTTGCATATAATATTTTATATTTCTATCCCAATCAAGAGCTTCTAATTCTTGCTACTTTTTACCAATTGTCAACAGCTGTAAACACACATAATTTTAGGTAATTTGAGATATGGATACAGTTTTTTTGTTAATTTCCTACATTGCTTGACCTTACTCAAAAAAATTGTGCTGCTTTTCCAGATGTTTTATTAAAGTATGTCGTCAATTCATAGGGTATTCTTAAGAGGTTTGTAGAATGCAGTTGTGCCACAATATGTAATCCAGTAAACATCTGCTGGTTCAGGTAGGTGGCAACGATTGGATGTGCCTGGGTACTTCAATGCCCTGTCCGACAAAACATGGTGGCATTTTTGTATCCAAAGCTGTAGCTTTGAGCTTTTTTGTGTGTTTTCCAGTATGCATCTCTACTTGCAGGGAATACCTCTACAGATTTTCTCTGCACATATGAGTTCTGCCACATTGGGTGTGACAGTAGTCCATAATGGAGCGAGTCAGAATGGGATAGTCATAATTGCCTGTAGGTTTCTGTTTTACACTTTTGCACATTGAAGACAAGAAAACTTACATATCTCTACTTTTCTGTGTTTCAGCAAAACATAATACTTATATCACTATGAACAGAAAAGAGATGATTTGTCCTTTTTAATCCTATGTGTTAGTATACAGTGTGTGGCATACAAAATGCTCTCTTAACTATTACCTCAGAAATCTTTGGCAAAACAAAATGTAAGACATTGAGTTTTGCCTACATTTGTACACTATATTCCTAAACAGCTATTCGGTTAAAATGAAACTACTTGACCATAAAATAGTTGATATTGGCAATTTTAGGAATAAAAATAAAATATCCTAGAACAAGCAAATTAGTCTTTCCCAGGGCTGGAGGTATCCATAGATAAAATGTACTACCTCAGTAAATAGTGGCTTCCTTGACCTGAAGGTGTTCAAGCATAATAGACTGGACGGTTAGCTGGGACGCGGCGCAAGAGATCCAGCCAAAAGAAGATTTGGACTAAACGACCTTTAAATTCTTGCTCAAATGAGAATCCATGATACTTATTTTGTTACAGTTTAATCCAGATATAAATGTTTTAAAGCAAGATTACTAGTAGCACATGATAAAGTAGAAGCCTTTGAAGATATCGTCCACTTCTGCCATTGTTGCTTATGTGGCTTGAGAAAGATCTTTTTCTTTGGAGTTATCTAAAATATGGAATAAAGCAAAAGCCTAGCTTTGTTCATTTCCTTAGGCCAGATACTCGGCTTTAGATTTTTTAAATTTTCATAAGGATTTTGTCTTTTGACAGATACCCCCAATACAGTCTGGTTAAGAGGAACTTTATATGCATCACACACAAAATTTATTATTTCGACAGTCTCAATGGCGTCCGTTCCTAGCCCTAGAAACTTGTTTATCTGCTAGAAAAGGGCAGAGTGCTTCTGAAGCAGGCTGCTTGCCTGTGGGAAGTCACGGCCACCTGATTCAATCCATCTTTATTCTTCCTTTTAGCCTCATTCTCCTGATCTGGGATAACTCTATTACCACTGACATTCCTTAATCCTTTATTCTCACAAGATCTGTGCATCAGCTGCCTGACAGTTTTACAGATGTCTGTGGCAGTTGGGTGGAGTCTGTAATTCTGTGATGTCTGTTTTTGCACATTGTCTAGGCATTTGTGCTAAACTCTGCTCTCCTCACTTGCCTCCTTTTAAACCTGTTTTTCCCATTTTAGTTTAGATTTGGGTTTTTCTTTTGTACCAAACCCTCTTACTTTCAAATTTATTATAGCTTTAAATTAAAAATTTCCCTGACCACCTCCTTTTTTTCTACCATCATTTCCTGTTTTGTTTTTTTACGACCATTTTTCATTTCGTAGGGGCTTTTAGGGTTTTATTTCAGATCGTATGACATTTCAGATCTTAAAAGAGATTACACTCAAGAACACAGCTAAGATATGAATACATGCAGTAGTCATGTATTCTTTATGTTAATAATCTTTCTCATTATAAAATTAAACACTTGTTATAGAAAATGTTCAGAGCATTAAAAAATGCTTTCAATAGTCCTATAGCTCAGAGGTAATTAACATTTTTGAATATTCTTTTATAGTCTTTTTTATCCGTCTGTGAAACTAAATGATCTAACTTCTTTGTAATCCCTGCCTCTGCCTCCTTCCTCACACACACACACAAAATCACAAAACAAAACACACATATGATAGATAATATGCTAAAGCTAGAATGATGAATGAATAAAATAAAGAATGTGAAGGTGAAAGGCTGTTCCATTATAACCTTCTTTTAGGAAATGGAGGTGAGCGTATGCATGGGAGCAGCAGCAGGAGGTAAGAGACATCAAAGCCACAGGGGAAGGTGCATCTAAGGCTTACTAGAACAGATATGGAACAAATCCCCCTTCTACCAAGTGTACTTGAAAAAAGTATATTAAACCCTAACACAAAAGTGGGAAAGGATGAGTAAGAGCTTGGGTGCCTTCTTGGAGGCTGTGGCTACCACAAAGCCTTCTGAGCCACCTTTGGCATTTAGTCTGATCCTGTGGAACATTTTCCATGTCCTTTATCAGACCTCACCTCAGCTAATTTAGTGTATGTAAGGGAGCTGTTGCAGGCAAAAGTTTGTGAAATGGAAAGAGAATGATTGGTTCAGATTTAATTTATGTGTGAAAAAAAATCACCAAAACAGGCTGTTAGAAAGAAAGCAAAGGAAGTGATTTTTTTGTTTGTTTTTTTATCTTTCTGACTCAGTCAAAATGGCAAGAATTCATGAAAGCCAGTATTGTGGCTGCTTTGGGAAAAAAGGTAAAAGTAGTTATATAAATGACTAACAGACAAATACATAAAATAGGTAATATATCAAATGTATTTAAAACTGACTTCCTTTCTGCAGTTTTGCTTCATGTTTTCTTTTAAAATTGGAGCAAAATACGTTTAGGCTCAGAAACTTAAAATATTGTAAAAAGGAAAGCAAAGTAGAACATTTAGACCACAGTTATGGTGCATGTCCTCAAACCAATAATAGGTGCTCTTGGCAGAAGCATAACAATTGCCAAACTAAGTATATACTTATGGTAGGTTCTCCTCACTCCCATTTTGGAACATTTTTTAAATCGACATTTTCTTTTAAATGGCTCTGCTCCTTACTAAAAGTAGGTCCATTGTAAATGGAATGTTAGAGTGAAATGTGTACTCTCTGAAAAAAAATAAGGAGAAACGTGATTTACTTTGGTGATTTGTTTTTAATTCATGCTAATGTTTTGGTTTTGGATTGTACATTGGAGAAGAAAATGAAAAAAAAAAAACCCTTTCTTGATACTGGTACTCATTTTTAAAAGGCTGATTTTAGGGCTACCAGTTAATTTTTTCATTTTCTTTTCCAACAGTATTTTTTCATATTTAAAGAATCTCAGGTTTTCTAAGTCCAGGTGCATCCTCGATCAACCACATCTGTCAAGTCTGGCAGAAGGTGTCTGCCCGGGGTCAGGCCAGCTGCCCTTGGAGAAGGCAGAGATGGTCAGGCTAACAGACCCACTATCTCTGTGACAGACAGAAATTGAGAGATGTTAGCTTGTATGCCTTTCTTTTGATTTGTAAAATTCTCATTCTAAACAGACCAAATTAGCCATTTTTAAACTTTGTGTTTTTAAGCCATTTGACTTAAATCAGACATGGAGGCTATAGAACGAGAATAATCACTTATAAAGGTTATTCAGATCGTGCTACTCCCCTGCTTAAACCCTTCATCCTATAATGTCCTTCTACACTTATAAAAATAAATTTAGACTCCTTATCAAAGCCTACAAGGCTTGCATTATCTGGCTTTTGACACACATACCCCACCCTTACCCCAGCCTCCTCTCTTGCCAGTTTGTCTCTTACCGCCCAAGCTTCAGCCATACTGGCTT
>NW_006439192.1:132256-172585 GCF_000325575.1 Pteropus alecto | reverse complement strand
TTGGCCCTTTTATTGTTTCACACACCTGGAACATTCTTCCTTTAGTTGGTTCTTCTTTATTAATCAGATATAGCATTCTCACAGAGGCATGTGTTCCACTGCAGTTCATTGCCTGGAAAGGTAAAAACTGTATATCCTTTAGCCCTTGCTGAATTCAATCTGTGATTCAGGTTCGGTCATCAGACACACCATGTGAAGTATGTGAGATGAACATGATCATAAGGAGGCTGAGTCTGCTTGTGATAATGCTGCTGTTCCTGTTGGAGTTCCATTTTTCTATGGCTTCCATGGCTGATGTTCAAATGAATGAAGCTTGTGTGCACACCCAGAGGCAGGATGTGGGGCGCCGATTGCGTTAGAAGCCAAGTGGTTTGTGGCCGGGGCAGTGGCTCCTGTAGCAGCCCAGTTCTGCAGTACCGCTTGGGAGTATCTCCTGGACACTCAGTCTGGACTTTTTCTTCCTCCTTTCCAGCAATCTGAAAACTATTTAATATCTGATAAATCACCATCTTACACTAACTAAGTAGATTCTGTTCTCTCCAGTTGTTCTCTGACTGATATTCGTGCTGTGCCTAGCTTTTCAAGTAGCACTTACCTACCCTGCCAATATAGTCTGTCCTGTTACCCTGCTTCTTCACTTAAGCAACCTAGAATGATTAATGTACTTCCTTTTCATATACTGGCTGCCTCCCTCATTAAAATCTGTGTTCTCTGAGGGTAGATGCTTTGTGTTTTTCCGCTGTGCGTTTTTGTACTTAAAACAATGCCTGGCTCATAGTAGGGTCTCAGTAAATATTTGTTGAATGAACTTATCAGCCAACTCCAGTTTTGGGGTGACTGCCTAGAGAATTAAGATAAAAACTGAAGACTGCAATGGGGTTCAGTAAAAGAACAGTGCTATTAATAAGTGGCATTTGTCATGGACTGTAGAGCTGCAGGGCCCTATGTGTGCCACCCCTGCCATAAATTATAACAACTGAAGCAGAGCACATATTAACCTGTGTTTGGGAAACAGTTTCCTTTTGAAAAAATTTTCCTGTTTAAAAATTTTCTGTTATATTTAGCATATGAGACTAAGTCTAAAGACTTCTATTCTAGAAATAAATTACATTTAAAAATTGTCAATTTACAAGCTGGGTAATTCAGAATTTGTAGAGAGCTTACCTTTCTCGAACAATCTGAATTAAGGTAATTCAAAGAATAGCAAAATATAGCAAAATAATAGCAAAATTCTGACATTTCCTTAAAATGTTAGAATTTGTAGATCAACAGTAAACAAGTACATATATGGACACATTAATAAAAATAAGTTTCCTATTATTGGGGTTTTTAAATCTGCTTAACCTAGACCAATGCTTTTCAAATGGCACGTTAGTGGATCATAGAATTAATCAAGGGCTTTGTGGCTGGCATTTTTTTTTTTTTTTTTATCAAATGGAATAGAAAAGACTAGTATGCATAAGAAAGGAAAAGTAAGTATTTCTGAAACTTTTGTTTCAGACATATGTGTTGTGTTATATGTACTGGATTATAATGAAAATGTTATTTCTTACTGAAGATTGGACTAAAAACTCCTTGAAAAACATGGAGAGACAACTGTATGAACTACAACTTATCAGTGATAGCTCTGCCCGGAAGTACTGCTAAGACTGGAGAAACTTCACTTGTTTTTCCAAACCTTGGGCCCGGAGCTAACTTCTGAAGCTTGTTAAGCATTCACACAGATGCGAAGTGAGGCACGAGCAGTGGGTTGCCCCTGTATTGAACTTGCACTAGATGCCCCACCACAGTCTCTTAACTAGGTCTTTCAGTGCAACTCTGAGGAATTGCTATTATCCTGTTTCACAAGGAAAGGAAAGGAGTCTTATTATAATTTTTATAATTATTTTTTCACTGCCAAAAATGAAAAGGAGGAAGAAAGAGTAAGTCTGAGGATTAACCTGATCCCCATTAAACTGTAAATTAGACATGACTCCTTGGTTTCTTTCCCACCTCCCCTTCCTCTGGGGTGAGGCTGCGTACCCTTGCCAAGATTGTAAATAAATATTATTTATGTAATTGTCATTACAACAGCAAAGTTTTTTATTACCTGGGCCAAGAGCAGAGGAGAATGTTGGTGGCGTCTGTCCTCTGTTGTCCTTAGAAATTCAGCTCTAGCCCCCAATTTTTCCTACTTGACCGAAGGAAAACTGCAGTCAGTCACTGCCTTCCATAGAAGACAGGTCTGTTTTTATTCAAGCATGCCTCTTTGGGGCTCTCAAACTTCCCAGTCTCCCACTGCTCTCTTTTGGGGAGCATAACAATTTCCAATGAGTCTTACATTATTATAATGAGCTAAAATTAGCAGAAGGCGGTACACAGAAGACTAAGCTCCCAGCTCTGAATCCCGGCTGTACTACTTCTGTCTGACCCTGGGAGTGCTATCAATCATCTGAGCCTTGCTGTCTCATCTGGAACATGGGAATGATGATAGTCTCTGTCTCATAGTCTTGTGCCTTTTGTTTTTATGAGGTAATTTATTTTTAAAATGCCCAGGGCTCTATAGTAAACGCGTTTGCTGTGGGGCTGCCACCCATAAATCCTCAATCTCCCTGCCCCGAAACCGCCAAATTAATGTGGTCACAAATCAGTTCCACAAATATTTTTTGAGGACCTGCTTTTCACCTGATGCTGTGGGGAATATAGGAATAGGTTTCAAGGAGCTTATGGTCCTCTGCAGGTTGTGGGGAGGGGCAGGATTTGCATACACTTGACACAAGCAGCATAAAGGGCAGTGCTATTGAAAGTCAAAAAGGAAGAGGAGGTTTAGAAGGGGGAGCTCCGCGGATTTTTGTTTGTTGGTTAGTTTTTGAATGATTGCTTGCCACTCTCTCTTAAAAATGAAATCTAAATGCCAATTTATTAACTTAAATATATTTTATCTGAATCCATTTTATCAGCAAATTCTTTCCCAATAGGTGAAACTTCTAAGAAACCATATAGTGCTCAGATTGTTTAACTGGTGTGGCCTCAGGACAAAGGGAGTAGAGAATTAAATAATGTCATCATCGAGCTGAGGCAGTTTGATATAACCATTTCCAATGGGGATGAGTTTGCCCATGGACCACAAACCTCAGTCTCCTAGCTGCAGCTTCTGTATCCCTCTCCATGCTAGGAGATTGTCCGTTGGACCAAAAATATATCCAAGCCCATTAGCTAAGATCTCTTCTCCCCTGGACTGTACAAGAATGGGCACTGCCAGTGCTCTTGTGTACAGCTCTTTTGCTGTTCTTGCTTGGCTGACAAATAGCTGACAATGACTGTTTCTTTAGTTTTTTAACATACTCAGTCAAGTTCAAGTGAAGCCTTTAATCTCATTGAGCTGTCCTGTTTTTTTAACTATTGTGTGATTATGTAATACACAGTTATGAAAGAAAAATTATGAAATACAGGTAAACATAACAAGAGAAAAAATTCTCCCATAGTGACATTTTGCAGAATAGCTTTGCATTATGTATTTATTTAAATAGCTGTACTGTGTAACAAACAACCCCCAAATCTCAATGACTTAAATTAATTATTTACTTCCCTCTTTTATTACATAGTGGTAGTGGCTGTGGGGTAGCTATGGCCAAGCTCTGCTCCAAGTTGTCTTCTCGCTTGGAGAACCAGCCCAATAGAGCTGCCCCTCTGCAGGCAAGCCCATTCTTGTGGAAAATAGAACGAGAGAGGCTGAGCCAAACCGCTCAATGCACTTAAAGCCCCCACTGGAATGTGACATAATTCACATTCACTCGGATTCTGTTGACCAAAGCAAGTTATATGGCTATGGCCAGCATCAATGGAGTAGGAAAGTCTCCTTGGAAAACCTTGGGAATAGGGGATATAGTTCGTATTTATGAAAAATAATGCAATTTATGATAGTTTTGGTCATAAATATTTTCTTTCTGCAAACACAAGATACACATATGTAGAGTAATACAGCAACCACATTCCACTTTCCTGTTCATGAATACTCACTTCCTTCCACAGGTGAAATACACTCACCCCTCTCCCTAAAGAAGAGTCATCCGAACAGCATATATTGTATTCTTTAGAACTTTTGCAATATTGCTGTAAATGAACACAAATTTAAGGGGTTGTGATCCGCTTCTTTCTAATTCATATATTTAAAAAGTCTTTATCAATATGTTTTTCAATAGAATTGTGATGCTTGCACTATATTTCATTAAATATGCTATATTATTTAACTAGTCTTCTTTCATTATTAGATATTGTGATTGTTTTTAACTTTTTGCTATTTTAAAGAACTGTTTAAACTAAATATTTTTAAAAATTTTCTGTTATTTCCTTAGGAATTGCTGAGTCAGAGGATAAATGTGTATTTTTAGAGCTTTTTATTTATGTTACAAAATTGTCCTCCAGAAAGGCTCTTCTGTACTATTTCTGAACTAGTTCAAGTGAAATTCTCATCGTCTCACTTTTTTAGTATTAGTTAATTTCATTATGTTTATTGAACATTAGTGTTTCTTCATTTTCGAGTTGCCTGTTTTATTAGTTTTTCAATTTTTTAAAGTTGGATTTTTATCTTTTTTTCTCGTCGATCTCTAAAATTTGTATATTAAGGATTTTTTCTACTTTTATCTGTCATATATGCTGTTTATAATTTTTTCTAGCTTGCTTTTTAATTTCGTTACTTTTTAAACTTTCAGTTTTTAAGTCTTAAGCAAGGCAAAGACATTATGACTAGTATATTGTGTAAAGGTTGAATGGAATTGAATGGAGAAAATGGAAGCAGTAGGACTAGGTAGGAGGTCTCTCAATAACTGGGCAGGCTTGAGATGGAAACTCAGAGAAAGAGCAGGTGACGTCAAGATTCTCTTATTTCCTTATACTCAGTGTTTAAGGTCACTGATCAAGCTCATCTTTCCAGAACTGGCCCTCTCATAAAGGGAAATGCTCCATTGTTAGTCTAGTAAGAGAAAAATAAAAGTGTTCAAAACAAAGCAAATGATCTTTATTTCAGCGACAGTAAAGTTCGTGTTTGAAGAGAACATAGAAATCCATGTTTTCATTTGGGAAGCAGCATTTTGGTGCATTATGCTTTGCTTTGGTTTTTGCTTTTTCATCTTTTTTGGCGTCTCTGTTTTAGATCTTATCTGCCAGGAAGTTCCTTTTTGATGAATCAGCTGCGTTTTGAAATCGGTGTCACATTTTAGGAACAAATCAGTAATGTTGCAGTATTTTCAGGGTTAAAAGCACTTTGATTAAAGTGCAATTTGTTAGTATACTTCAGGCCAAATCTTAAAAATGATTGCTTTGAGTTTCGGCTGTATTCATTTTTATTTATGTAGTTTTCAAACACAAGGTTCACTTCCTAATTTTCAGGCTTAGTGTTATATAGTCTCATTAGAAACACACTCATGTTATTTTACTTTATATTTAAAAATAAAGATTAGCAACTGGCCTTTTAGAAATAGCATCCATTGTGCTTCTGTGGAAGTCATTTGCATGTTATTTATATTAAGTGAAAATTCCACTTCCAAGGGAATTCTCTACGTGTGAGTCTGTTTTCTGTGGGCGATTATTTACACCAACAAAAATAGTACATTGTTGTTTTTATTCTTAGAAGTTTGTTTTAAACTTTTCTCTGAAAAGTAAATGCTTGATCCCCTCAGAGTTCAAATAATCTTGTGATAATGAAGAATTGAAGGAGAACAAAGTTGATTTCAGCCTCCTGAAAGTCTGATTAAACACCTCTAGGCGCCTTGGAGGAGATAATTACACAGTATAACTCTGGGTAAGCCCTTCTGAGCCGGCTGGGGACTGTAATAGCTGCAGGTTTCATTTGCATATTGGTCAGGGAGCTTTACTCTCTTTTACAGCCACAGAATGCACATGAGAAGGCTCTCTGCCATGGTTTGTAGACTATTAATTCATCAAGGAAAAAGACTCCTCCCAGGAGGGCAGTAAGAAAGCTCAGGCACTGCTGGTGGCATTGCCTTCTTTTTGGTACAGTCTTAGCAGCAAAGAATTAAAGGACACTTCAGCTCTGGACACTGGCAAATAAGAAGAGTTTCTCCTGCTAGAGTTTCTCACAGTCCTTGTCCTTACAAAAACACAGAATTCAAGACAGCCTCAGAAGAGAGAGAGAAAAACATTTTAGGAGAATATAAAAATGACCCTGGCAAGCAGTGCACAAAACAAAATACCTCTTGTAAAAAGTACCACTTAAGGTACAGCCGTTTTACAAATAAGCTAACATTTTAAGTGATTTCCATCTTGTAATCCTGAGAACAACTCATAAGTAGGTTACATATATATACATACACATAAAATTCTCCTATTTTGTAGACTTGAAAACTGAAGCTTAGAGAGCATATAAGTACCCAAGGTTCCCCTGTAGTAAATGGCACATTCCCCCTTACCCATCCTTCTTTACTACTGTACTCTATTGCCTCGGTAAAATTTATTTAATCGGTCATGTCTTGAAGTTATTGGGGAGATTGTAGATCTGAGACATAGAGTTACAAATGGTTCCATATATTTCAAGATGATCCTAAACATGCAGAAAAGAACTGTTGGTTACTAATTGTTCATTTCAGCCTTTCTCTACAGATGAATGATCAGTGTCATACTCGGCAGCAGTAAAACTCACTCAGAGTATCTGCAGTCAATTTCTTGATTCCTAGAAAACATTCTGCCTTGACTAGTAAAATGTTAAAACCCATAGGATCTTAAAGAGTTTTTTGTTTTGGCTTTTGTTTTTAGTTCTTTCATATAGTTTTCATGTAATATATAGGCAAAAAATGCCAAGAGCTGTAAACAGTCCTGTGAACATAGTATGTCACTCCGAAGACATTTTTGTGATTTTTTTTTTTTTTGGTCAGATTGAAAAAGATTAATATGAAATATTATCCATAAGTTACTACTTTTTAAGCTAGTTTTTACACCCTTGGGAAAGCTGATGGCTGTGCTATTATAAAGCTCTTGCAGTTGGTAAATAATTCCATTCTAAAAGTCAATATTACTTAAAGACTAACACTAAATGTTACCAAATAAACTCAGTGCGTTTGAAGAAAATTCTCCTTGACAAATATATGTGTGTGTCCTTTTAAACATCTTGGAATTCATTTGTTGTGCACTATTAGGAAGCCACTTTTTTTTTTCTTTCTACAGTGAAGGACTTAACTCATATGATACCACTGGCACACATTTGGTTTAACTCCACTGCAATATATATGATCAGCTATACTCTGCTGATAATCAATATGCTTCTGTCTTGTATAAGAAGTTCCTTGATGTATGCTGGGTTTTAAGTTGTGTAGTCTTCACACAGAGGCTTGTTAAAATAGGTTCCTGTATATGGGTTTAAAATTTGTAGCAAGCTGAATGAAACTTGTTTTGTCATTGAATTTATACCAATTCAGTGTGTGTGTGTGTGTGTGTGTGTGTGTGTAAAAATTTCCTGTGACCACAAGGATCTTTTCAGTTACAGTATTTAAGATAAATTAAATTTTATCTTAAATTTAAGATTTATGAAATTTTAGAACTTCAAATCTGCTAGGACCTGAGAAATCACTTCTTCTGTACAGATGAGCAAACTGACAACTGGGGCCGTGAAGGAACTCTTCTAAGGCTGTGTGGTGGGAGTGGCACTGCTTCAACTTCACTCAGGTGTTTTGAATCTCAGTTCAGCACCCTTTTTTTTGGCCATTTCCTTAGACTTAGGCAGAGGGAAAGAAAGAAAAGACAAAGGAGGAAAGGGAAGGGGCTGCAATATTCTATGGATTGGTCTTTACTGTAATGCTGTGAAATCCTTTGGTTTTGGAGTTCTAGAGGCTTGGCTTCTGTTCCTATTTTTGCCCTTGTTTTGATGTCTGGGGAAATTGTTTAACTTTTTGGCTTCATTTTCTTCTTAAATACTGTTTTTTCTGCATTGTTTTATGTCTCTATCTTGTTTTTGTTTTTGTTTGTTCATTTTTTTGCTGGGGAAATGAGCCTTTAAATATTCTTGTTTTACAAAATGAAATTTCTTTAAGTCTTTATTCTCCAGAATTTCGTTAATTTATAAACAGGTAAATATGTTTAATGATAAAATTATAGACCCTTACAGCTGCCTGCAAGCTGTTATTCTATCCTGCAGGGCTACAGGAGGCATGCTAAATGATCAAGTTGTGCTTCTGCTTATTCTTAGCTCCCAAAGCAAATTGTCGATTTTCTCAAACATGGTTTTCAGGTTATTAGAAGTGTAGCAGAAAGCTTTAAGATAATAAATAGGTGTGGGGTGTAGCCTCTAAGCAATATTCACACTGTTTAAGTGGTGTTTTATATCTTTAAGAACTTGATCCAAAAGAAAACAACCATAATCTAGAAAAAATACATCATATTTTCTATTATTAATATAAATATATGCCCTTTTGATGAGTCATTTATGAGAATTTATAAAATATTCATACTCCTAACAGCCATATAATAAATTATTGGACTTGATGTGCCTTTAAAATTTTATCTAATTAAATGATTAAATTAAGAAATCTGTTTTCAAAGAGAAACAAGAAGAATTGCTGCATTATTATCTGGTTCTTGTTTTTAAAAGATACGTTGTATTTATCTGAGAGCCCCAAAAGATGGTTATTAATTTCAGGTCTTATTTCTCAAATCATTCTTGGCTTAGAAAAATGATACAGGATTTGACTGGGGGAAAAAAAAAAGTTCATCAAATGCTCTTGCAAATGAGGAAGGCTGACATTATCGAAAGTTTCCAGGAATTTTGTTGTTAATTAACTGCCTATGGGGAAATTTTTATACCTGGTAATAAGCAAAAAAAGTTAACCATTCTCCGGTGGGTAAAGAAAAAAGAAATAAGAGCAGAATCTATAGCTCAATTTTTGTTTTTTAAGGCGTCATTACATTTTGTACCATGGGTAGTATTGAGAAGAACCCAAATAAACTTTGACTTAAATAATGGAAATAATAAAAATGCTCCATGTATTGCGTTTTCCTGCCTTACCACATACCCATTTTGTATCCTAGTATGCCTATCCAAAAGTTTCTTATGATTAATTTATCTTTTATACTGTTTGAATTCCTTTTATTTTTCTCTCATCAGTATATATTACACAATAGTCCTTATACTATCTGAAATCTTTATCAGAACTTATAAACATTCCCAGCAAACATCTTAGGTTCATATAGATTGATTGACCAAGTGAGTAGATTAGTCATCTCACTAAATAGAAAGCTATAGTTTTTATACATATCATAAATTGTTATCATGGAAGTAACTCAAGAACCAAATGTTGGGTTCTCTATGTTAATTGTAAATAGGTGTATTAGTTTAGGTAAGCTAAATTGCTATAGTAAAGGATCCAAAATTGTATACTAGCTCAAACGTACTAGAGGTTTATTGCTTAACTAGTTGTCTTAAGGCAGATACTTTGGGTGAGCAGGCTGCTTTCTCCTATGCAGAAATATAGCAGCCTGTTTCCATTTTGTGGCTTCTTCATCCCCAGGGACATCTTAATTTTTCTGTTTCTGACTCGTGAAAGGGGAAAGAGAGTACGGAAGGCAGGCAGGCAGAGCGCTAGTTCTTACAGAGCTTGGCCTGGAAGTGGCACTCGTTCCTTCCACTCACGTTCTGTTGGCAGGCAACTAGCTGCCAGTGGGGCTGAGCCACAGTCTCTGGATATTCCTGGCAACAACCCTGTGCCACAGAGAAGGGGAAGGGTTTTGACTGACAATGTCTCTCCCATACCAGATAACCTTTTTATCCATTTCCTGTTGAGCCTGTTTGAGAGAGGTTTCTTCTTTGGGTATTCAGATGCTCTCAGATGCATTGTTTTTAATAATAGACTTGTTGTCTTCATTAATAGTAATTTTAAGTTCGAATATTTCTACATATTTTCTTGAGAGAGGTAGTGCTATTTTTTAAATTTATTTTTCAGTTACAGTTGACATGCTATATTATATCAGTTTCAGGTGCTCATCGGAGTGATTAGACTTTGATATACCCTACGAAGTGATCACCCTAAGTCTAGTACCCATCTGACACCATAGATGGTTATTACAATATTATTGACTAATTTCCCTATGCTGTGCTTTACATCCCCGTGACTATTTTTATAACTGGCAATTTATAGTTCTTAGTCCCTTTCACCTTCTATTTTTTATTGAAATTTATATGTTCTTGTTATTCTCTTATGTAAGAACCAACATAAAACCTGTCGATCATAATGGAATAGGGAGATCAGTTAGAAATCAGTACACCTACTTCTGCTAAAGAAGCCACATAGACATACCATCTGGGATGATATTTGAATGATATATAAGTGTGTTCATTTCCTGTTGCTACTGAAACAAATTACCACAAACTTAGTGTCTTTAAAACACCAATGTAGTAAGCTCTGCTTCTGTGATTATATTTCCTCTGACTCTGACCCTCCTCTCCTGTAAGAACCCTCGTGATTCCATTGTGCCCACTGAGATAACCCAGGATAATCTCCCCACTTTAAGATTCTTAACTTAAATCTTAAAAGTCCCTTTTGCCACGTGAAGTGACATATCATAGAGTAACAAAATATCCTAATATAGGGAATAGGGTGTGGACATCCTTGGGAGACCAGTATTAAGTTTAACACCCTAGGTAAATAATGTGCGCCCTTTTCTCATAAGGTAGACAAATTCAAGTTTACATATATAAAAAGCAACGCAACAATGAAATGAATTTTTGCTCACTTTTCAGAAGACAATTTGCTCAACAGTCACAAAATGTTGATTCTAGAAATAACTGTAGAGATTATCTCACCGAACACTCATACTTTATTAGATAAGGAATGCAGGTTCCCTAAAAAAAATTGAGAGACCGTTGCTAGTGGTCATTCAGGTCATCAGAGACAGAACTTCAAGACCTTCTGGGGATTTTAAGGTAAAGAAAAGGAGAAGGTACTTTGTTACTTTATTGGAACTCCATTTAAGACTTTAAAAAAGAAAAACTAATACTCTAAGAAGACAGAATGTTCTCAAGTCTACTCCTGATAGCAAAGAAATGACTTTTTAGTCCGTCATGGACTTCAGACCTCAATAACTATAAATAAAAGAAACATTTGTTTAGAGTGTTCTGTAAGCTGCTCTTGTTTAAATAGATCATCAAGGAGACAGTTTTCATATTGGAGAGAACATTTTTATGATAAGTTTTGTCAATTGTCAAATACTTTTACTGTTGGCTAAAAAGAGAGTAGCTAGTAGAAATACTGGAAATTCTCAAATCTCATAATTAGCCCTTTGTTTTCTACTCTTAGCCCTTTACCTGTGTTATCCAATGGCCCCATGTGGCTTTTGAGTACTTGATACATGGCTAGTTGAGTATAAGATACAGGCCCGATTTCATAAACTTAGCACAGAATAAAGGATGCAAAATATCTTAACTAATTTTTTGTTGATTATATGTTGAAATAATGTTTTAGGTATATCAGATTAAGTAAAACTATTATTAATTTCCCCTGTTTTCTTTTGACTCCTTGTAATGAGGTTACTAATATATTTTCAAGTATATATGTGACTTTCATTATATTTCTATTGGACAGTACTACCCTAAACTTTTCTCCAAAACTAATGGTGATGTGATTTGAGGCTGAACACTTCTACCTTAGCCTAGTCAGAGTGAGTAAAAGTGGTAGAGCCAGATTCTTAGAACTAGCTCAATGGGTATTAAATGTCTTATTTAAACTTATATTCACAAACGAGTAAACCCCACATGACTCAATAAGTGATTATGATACTATGTTGTTATAATATAGTAAAACCTTGATAATTCTGGGGGGAAATTATAATTAATTAGTACCTGCCTTAAGTAATATTTTAAAGGAAATGCACTTCTATATGCTTCCAGGAGAATAATAGAGAGTAATAGAAGGAGCTTGGCTGTTAGGATCCTGGTAGACTCAGCATTGAATTCAAGTCCCTGTTTTAGCTGAATGACTTTAAGCAATTTAGCTCACTTCTCTGAAACCCATCTCTGAAATGAGATTAATAATATCTACCTAATAGGTTTCGTTGTAAAGATTAAATGTAAATGAAGGTTCTGGCGTATATAAAGTTCCCTAGGAAGCATACTCTGAGTCAAAGATTAACTTGTAAGAAGTTTATTAGGGAAGCATCTCTAGATCATCCCAGGTTGGAGAGCTGTGGAGCAGAGAGGAAAATAAGTCGGACTGTGTTGCAGTCTCAACAAAGGCCTCAGATGACCCTCTTGGAGCTCTGAAACCAAGAGGCGGCCCTTTAGAGCTGTCTAGCAGTGGGGTGAAGGAGCCAGGCGGCCATTGACTCATCCCTCCCTACAGGCAGTGAACTTGGGCCACGCAGCTCTCTTTGACTCAGGACAATTCTTAGAGAGGGCTGACAGGTGAGGCCAGATGTGTCCTGCCTTCCTGCAGGGATATCTGGACAGCCCAGCACAGTGTACACCCAGGAATATGCATTACCCTTTCCCTCCTATTACAAAGCTTGCTTTATTATAGGAAAATATGCTATTGTGTTATCTGAAGTTACCATAATTAATCTGACTATTTGAATTGTTTCCTGTTACAAACAATATATTTTTTAACTCATCTCCATGTGTTTTTTTATGTGTATCAAATATTACATAAAATTAACCCCTAAGAGGGACTAGAAAGAAGTTGTTCCTAGTTCTAGGAAATCCTTCAGGGGTCTTCTAAAGTACATGGAAGAGGTCTAATTGTTTGTTTCTAAAGTATTTGATATCTTCTGCAGTTGTGTTTCTATTATGATAGGAGGCATGAAAGATGTTGTTAACCGGTTACTTTTTACCTCATACTTGCACTTTCCTGTCTGCAAGGCTCATTTGGGGCTGTCAGGTATCAATGACTGTTGTGTCTGCAGCTTCCTCAAAGAGATATTAAGATTTAATTTAGATTGTCAGCCTTTACCTAGTCAGCCCAAGTTGTGATCTCGATTATCACTGTAACATTAGCTCTCATCAATCCTTTGTTGTTGCTGTTCTTTGTAAAGGAGCTTTTTCCTTCTGCTAGAGATCTTTTGTCTTCTTAGATTAGTTCAGTCCCTAGAGAATTTGAGAATCGCACAGCCTAGCTCTGGTCCCCTTATAATCCTGTTTGTCTTAGATTCTCTGTTGCCGTTTATTGATTCCTCTACATAAAAATCTGTATTAGATTGTTTTTAATATCTAAAAGTTAGTATTTTGGGGGGAGATGCTATAAATTTCTACCACACACTTGGCCAGCTATGGATCCCTTGAATGAACACTACTATCTTGAAAACCATTTCATTTATAAGAATAATTTTAATTATCTAGGTGTAAGAAATGAACGCTTTCATCTAGAGAATTCACCCTACTTTTTAATTAATTAATTTGAGTTCTGTAGAATGTTTTCTCCAGAAACTTGGGGAGCAAGTAGTGGTGGGGACAGATGAGTAGAGTTGGCGGGTGGGGCATTGGGATAGGGGGTGGGAGTGGTGGATAGGTATTTAAGGCACAGGGAACAGGAGTGTTTTATTAATGATTATTTACTATTTGGTGGCGTGGGTATAAATAGGTACCAGGATCTTCTTAGTCTTTGTTACTGAAACGAAGCTCTGATTTCACCTACTTTATTGTTTGTTTCATGAAACTCAGGAGTATTTTCAGATTTCAGAATCACACGTCTTTAAGAGCATCGGAATCTAGCTTCACTACTCAGTTACCACAAATATGCCACTTACATGTCAGGTGCTATGCTAAGTGCTTCATCTGTGTTTTCTCTCCACCATCTCCCATAATGTCATTTATAATAACCTAGGTTCTTGGTTACAAAAAAAAAAAAAAATGAAAACTGACCTTCAATAACTTAAGGGTAAAAGGCATGTTTTGGAAGGTCATCAGGTAGCTCACAAAATGGAGGGAGAGGCTATTTGAGAATCACTGTAGGAAAGTAGGCTCTAACCAAGGAAGGCTGACCACAGAGGAAAATGCCAAGTTGCTTGCAGGGAGAAGATGTGGTCAGCACCCTGCAGCTGCCACCACTCTTCAACAGGGATGCTCTGTCTCTGACCCTGTGTCTTTACGTCATTCCCTTGGGAGCATCAAGGAGTCAACCTTAGGTCACATGGCCTTTGCTCCCACCTTATAGGGACAGGGACTGTCCTGTCCATCCCCAACCTCTGGCACACAGTGGGAGTTTCCTCTCAAGTAGGAAGTTGTTTTTGGCGATTTGGTTGTTCGTTGAGATTTAGAAAATTTGAGTAATTTACCCAAAGTCATAAATCCAGGTCAATGATGAAACCAAGATGGAAACACAGATTTCTTTGGCTCATAACCATTGCTCTTTGCTGCCATCTTTAGTACTATTAACCTTGTAGAAGCCACAGTTAACAGTCTTGGCCCACACTGAAATTTAGATGAGGCAGAGTGTTAAATAGAAATCTGTTGTTGTTATTTAAGGTTGTACATTTCCAGCTGACATGGTTCCATAGAAATTCTACAATATTGTTAAAGACTGACTTGAGGTGGGGGTGGAGGGTGGCACTAATATAACCAGCAGCTTGGAGGAAGTATGTTTGAAACAGCCGTGTATCCTACAAACTTTGAAAAGTGTGGCTCAGTTCGAGAAGTTGATCATCTGCTACCCTGTGATATTATAGTCTAGCTTTTACCTATTTCAGAATGGACTAAACTTCTGAATTTGCTCCAAGATTTTTCTAAACCTTTCAGGAGTTTACTTGAGGGTGAGCTGGTGCCAGTCCAAACTCCTAGCTGGACCTTCTACCCCTGGCAGTAACCTTCTGAAGCCCTAGAGCACAGCTTTGGCATGCAATTGTTCCTAACTTTCTGTGTTCCATTCTTTTCTTTGATTGAATTCCGGGGAGACCTTGCCGATTGTGAAGTTTAAAAATATCCATGTATCACGGACAGTTTGGTTTACTGTCCTTTTGAGAATGAAAGCCAAGGATAAGTTCAGAAACAACAAAAAAAAGTCTCCAAATTATCAATTGCTGCAGCTCCTTCTGTGACTAATATAACCACTGCTGCTGCTATTATGTCACAATTACTTAGACTTGTTCTCTCTCCTTCCTGTTCATCCTCCAGAGTCTGTCTCAGCCTCATTTCCTGCTTTCCTCAGGGAAAGCCTTCCTACACTTCTCAAGTAAGACCAAGCCAGAACCTCCTGGAGACTCTCAGAGGGCCTTGTGTTTCTCCTCATAGCAGTGGCACAGTTACTGGTTTACATTCGTTCATGGGGTTACTTGATTATTTACTAATTAATGATTATTTCATTAATGTCTATCAGTGTAAGCTCAGTGGCAGCAGCAGTCTGTTTGGTTTTATTCTATTTCTGATGCCTAACATAGCAAATGGGAGAAATCACAGTGGTGAACAGAATTAAACAGGTGTGTTGTCATTTGTACTCTAGAACTTAACAGTTAGTTACTCTGATGTAGCACCAAGCGGTGACAATTTTGGGTGAAATTAAATGTGACTTGAAATTATTAAGGACTGATGGAAACTGAGAAGTAAGTGACCCAAACTACCAAGTGAACTAATCAAAGAAATGGAAAATGAAATTTTGTGGTTTGGGAGGACTTTCTAATAAATGGAAGTAAGTGAGGCAGCAAATTGTGGCATGCACTCTGTACAAATCATCTTTTAAAAGAAAAAACGCACATGGAGTCATGTATTTTGATTGGCGTTGTTTCTTAGAGAATAATTTGTCTTTGGTGCGAAGGTCTGCAAGGGCAGCGATCTCTGACTGTTTTACTTCCTCCTGGAATGTGTTAGGTACTTAGGAAATGTTTGTTGAATTGACACTAAATGCTATAAAGAGGTTGTTATATGGGTGGGCTTGCAGATTAGCTTCTGGAACAGAATATTTTCTCAGCACTTACCATCTCATCTGTAATTATTGGTTTACTCACTGGAAAAACAGCTTTGGGGCTTCTGAAATGAAATTTCTGTGTCAGCATTTTGTATATATTTTGGGGTAGAATGAAGAGTACCTCCTTGTGGCACAGAAGAATTTATATTGTCTTGGGTATACATAAAAGGTTTTTTCCCTTCCAGAACACCTAGCTTCAAGATTTTGTGTTTCAAGGTTTTGTGTTTCTTTTCCACGTGACAGTTTGAAAAGATCAGCTGAATGTGACAGTGTCAGTTATACAGAATTACTTCTTATGAACACCGAGATGTAGTCTTCCTTCTATATTTTCCTGTACTTCTAAATAGCAAATCTAATATGTGACCCTTGTCTAAACATTTTGCATGAACTAGCTTTAGTTAATGAGAGAAAATGGTTTTTGTGTTTTTTTTAAGTTTGGAACTATTTCACGCTTACAGGGTGTTTTTTTCCCCCTAAAGAATGTTATTTAATTTTAAATGTAAGAAGGTTCTATTTAAAGATTTTTTTCCCCTCCTGTTGCTTTGTATGTTTGAGGAACAGATGGAACTAAAGCATGTGATAATACAGGCAAGATCGAGGGCTGCTAGAGTGAGGTAACGTGTCCTTACAGGTTGAACAAGTCATAAGGCTTTTGACATCCAGCTGCCAGTTACTGAAGACAGTGATTGTTCATTAAAACTGGACTTAGTTTACTTTCTAGATAATAGCTTATGGACCAAGAAAATCCATAGCCCCTCTGCTAGACAAAACTTTGCACTTTACTGTGTAGCTGAGATGGGTAAAGATAAACATTACCAGGTAGACCTTTGTGAAAAGGGTCAGTGGACAAAGGGGAGGGACTGTCAAAATTTGTTCATTAGGCTGGGATTGAAGGATAAAGGGACTAGAGAGCAAATCCAGTGTCTATTCTGGGAGAAATTATCTGAGCTCTGTTTTGGAAAGTCATCTGTATGGTATGTCCCATCCATTACAGTGGTAGATTGGTACACATGGCAACACGGCTCCAGTTCAGGCTCTTAACACAGACGTCTGCATGAGGAAGCCTGCATGAGGCCTCAGGTGGCTGGACCTGAGGGGACCTGGGGATCAGGATCTAGTCTAGGGTGCAAAGCACTAGATGAATCTAGACTGTCACCATCTACTGGGGTTCAAAATGGGTCCCCAGACTAGAAAAGTATCATCAGCTGGGAAGGCCTGGAAGAAGACAGGAAAAATAAAGCAGGAAGTAAGTTTTTATGTAATTTATCTATTTTTAATATTTAAAATCATTTGTTGTTTTTATATACTCTCAGTGACTATATTAAAGTAGGTATTATTCTCTAGAGAGTTAACTTTAATTTTATTTATGATCACGTTGCTGTACGGAAAGGAGTAGCACCTAGAGAAGGGAAGGGTACAGACAGACCTCTTTCCTGCCATGTCAGGGTCAGGTTGCTGTCACACATTTTTCTGGACCCCTAAGACTAGTTCCTAAGCTATTGGTAGAATTGATTTTTCCAGTGTCCTTTCTGCAGTTATCGTATGAGTGACTGGCCTCCATTTCATTTTTGGAGTCTGTCTCCTCACATTGAATTTTCCATTTCAAGGTAACCATTCCAAGCCTTATTGCAGTCTGAAAAGATGTGGGGCCATGGACTGTTTAACTTTCACGCAGGAGAAAAACAACTCTGTTGGAAATTAGGAAACCTGGACACAAGTCTCAGTTCTGTCACTTATTAGTTATGAAATCGTTTTTCTGGGTCTCAGGAATCTTCATCTGTAAAGTGAAGAGATTGAAAGCAGTTATTTCTAAGGTTCCTTCTAGTTCTACCAGTGAGATTAAGTCCAAATGAGTGGCCTAGAAATTATTCATTAGCACTTTTATGACAATAGCACCAGCTTCTTGAAGATGTCGGGCCACGTGCCAGTCATCTCCAGAAAGCCTTCACGAGCACCTGACCTCCGACTCGCAGATCAGCATTCTGTCACTTTACTCTGTTTCCTACAAACCAGTATGATCTAGAGAACCTAGGGAGAGCCATGCGATCCTTCTAAGTTAAGTGAATATTACATTTACCATTCTGTCCCGAAAATAAACTGAAGCTGGCTTCCTCTCACCATCCTACAGCTCTCTCTCCTCATGGGCCCTTCTATGTATTGTGTTAATTATACCTCTGAACAATTGGTATTTAGAATTCCCTACCACTTTGGCTTCTCTCCAGAGTTCATAACTCTGTCTTCAGCCTTTTTTTGCTCATGGTTACATGACATTTTTTGAGAGGACAGAAGCATCGTCCTAGACACCATTGATATTCTCCTGTCTTTCTCATTTGAGGTCTACAAGTCTTCAGTGTGTTGATATCCTGAAGGTATTCACCATTGTAAGTATGGCAGTAGAATTTCCTCTTTTTACTGCCTCCCATCCCCGGTCAAATGTGAGCTGCCTGAAGTTAAGGGCCTTATCATGTCCGTGTTGTATATATCCCCAGCACATGGTACCTCGTAGGCACACATAAACAATGCATTAAATTGAATGTATTTCTCTGGGGCTCTGCCTATTGATAGGTTTAGAGTTTTTCTATTGACTGGGATACTTTTTAGAAGCCTTTTAGTGCTTATGTACTAAATAATGTCCTAGTCAGAGAAAGCATCATAAGGTGATGCCTTCTAGTTAATTAATTTGCATAATTAAATTTCTCCTACAATATCTTTTTGATATGGAAGTCACCTTTATTTTCTGCTAAAGCTTTTATGGAAAGTTATTTTTGTACTTTTAAACAGCTGCTGCTCTACAGGAGACCTGCCTTTATTTTATAGCAAGCAGGCTCTCTATGCACAATCTGGCTGACATCTGAAAACTGTCAAGCCCTCTCAGAGCAGGATGGGACAGGACAGGGCTATCCACTATGTCTTTGAAGTGATTTTTCATATCGAATCTAGTTGCGAACCCCATATGTACCTACCACCACAACTATGGATGATATGAAATATGTGTAGGAGGAGGAAAATATGACTTGTTCAGAGAACAATTGGAAAACCATATTGTTTAAGTGTTATTTAAGTTATGCTATATTACAGGCATATTCATTGCATCTTTAGCTATGGTAGCAAAAGACTAAATATCCAATAGTAAGACACTAATAACAGGATAAATGTATACACTGGAGTACTGTATGCAACTGTTAACGAGAGTGAGGTAACTTTACGTGTGCCGATGTAGAAGGATCTTGATAATAAGGGAAAAAAGTAAGAAACAAAGAATATATATCATGCTTTCATTCATATCCCCCCCCCGCCCCCCACACACACATACTCACAGTGCACATGGATGGATTATCTCTGGAAGGATGCTTAGGGAAACTGGCAATAGTGCTTGTTTCTAGGCAGAGGGACTGGGAAGCTGGTGTAGGAAGATAACTGAAATTTCACTACATACTCTCTTTTACTGTAGGAAAGAAATTCATTGTGTATGAACTATTTATTTTTCAGAATAAAATTATGCCGAATTTTCTTGAAAAGAAAGTTTATTGATACGAAATACAGTAGAGAAGGGAAGCTTAGCATATATTTAAGGAGTATGTTTATTGGACAAATAGTCATCGGCTCCTGCTCTCTACCAGATACTGTTGTGGGTTCTGAGACACAGCTGGCTTCAGACAGCAAAAGCACCATGATGGTGAGGAGACAGCGGTTATGATAGGGAGGGAGTTGGCTGATTGGTGCAGGTAACATTTGAACTGAACCATGAATGATGAGGAGCCAGCTATGTGGAGGATGAGGATGAAGCAACAGAGTTCCAGGTGGGAGGATAGCAAATGGCAAGTAATTCAGGAAAGCTTGTGAAAGGAGGCGAATTTGTCTTTCACTTACGGGTTGAGTGGAAGCTACAGTCTGATGTATTCACCAGGGATGAAGAGACAGGCCTGGCTGAAGGAGATCGTGTCTTGGAGAAATAGTGGGTCTTACAGCAGTCCTGTTCACTCCGTTCAAATACAAGTTTGATTAGAACAGAGAATATAGAGGAGGGGCAGAAGAAGATTTCTCTCCCTGCCTTGCAGAAAGGTTTATTTCCAGTTTAAAGGAGGGAAGGGCCATATAAGCAGCCACAGTATGTGGAAGACAGTGTGGTTTGTGGTATGGCTTACAGTGCGGATTTGAATGCTGCACCTGTCATAGCCTTCTCAACTGACGTCTCTCATCCCTAAACTGGGGATTGTAATATCACCTCACCCACCTCACAAAATTATCTTCTTGAACATCAAAGTGAAATAATGTATGTTACTTCTGTAAAGTAGATGATGTTAAACAGGTAAAAGTTTTTATCAGTAATGACTTCATAGGAATAATAATGCCAGTTTGGCAGTCTTTGGTTAAAGACAATTACAGTAAATCTTTACTCAATGTTGTACATAGGTTCTGAGACTTTAAGCAGAATGATGTATAACAAAACCAATTTTGCCACAGGCTAATTGATATAAATGAGTTAAGTTCCTACAGCATCGCATCAACGTATTTGGGTAAAGATAGCATATTTCTGCTAAACAGCCCAGAAATCAAGTTGTATATCAGATTCCATTTCTGCACATGGTAGCACATGGTTTTCTTTATTTTTATGTAGGAGTTTTTGGTGCAGAAGAGGAAATTAAGTTCATCAGGAGACATATTCTAACTCTTCATCATGGCAACTGGCAAATATCCAAAAGATGTCTTTCTTTTAAGCCATTGCTCTGTATTTATAACCACACTGAGGCAGGGTCTCATGTCTTTTACATAATACTTTTTAAATTTTTATCTTGGCTCTGCTGTTAGTTCCTTCATGGGTTTTACCTCAAGATTACCTGTGTTTAATGGAGATATTTGCCTATAGAATCATCATATGCTTACATTAGAATTACATATATTCTAAATGATCGATTTTATCATAATGTTTTAGTACACCAATTTTTTATGTCTTTGTTACATGCTTTTAAAGTATGAAGTTACTACAGAATTTTTTTCAATTTATTTTAAAGGACAGTTACTCAGTAGCTTCAAATTACCTGTCAAGAAAGGAAAATTTACCTCTCAGTAGCTGAAATAACGTCATAAACGCTAAACTCAATGCATTCTTTTTTTCTTATTTGTTTTATACCTGGAAGTTTGAAACTCAATGCATTCTTAAAGGAGAGGAGATCCCCAAGATCTTCCAAAACCTATTATTTATTATTCTTTTAGACAAAATTCTACCAAAATTAGTAAATGTCTTTGTTTTGCTAATAGCAGAGTTGAAGTATCAAGTATTTCAAAGATAAGGGATGGAAAATGAAGACGTCTAGAGGAGAATGAGAGGAAGCCCCTGAAGTGAGAGTGAAACAAAGCCCAGAGTCCAGACATCACCTTGCCTGGGCTTATTGACAGTAGAGGAAACAGCCCCATGTGCCTTAAAAAGTGCTCAAGAACATCAGTGCTTTGCCATATATCAGGGGTCCCCAACTCCTTTGTCATGGACCGGTACCAGTCCGTGACCTATTAGTGACCAGGCTGCAAAGCAGGAGGTGAGTGGCGGGCAAGCAAGTGAAGCTTCATCTGTATTTGCAGCTGCTCCCCAGCGCTGGCATCATCACCTCAGCTCTACCTCAGGCATTAGATTCTCATAGGAGCACTGGTCCCTGGTGCCAAAAGGTTGGGGGCCACTGCCATATACTAAACAAAATTTATAATCCTGAATCATCAAAGAGATGTTCAGATTTGGGGAGTGGCATTGGTTGAGACAGCACACTCTTCCCAGAGTAGCATTTTACAACCTGCTTTTAAATTTTATTATTTATATTAACACTAAAACCTCCTTTATCTGGAGACTTCTGCGGCTGACCCTCTCTACCCTTGGAATTCCAGATAAGTGAGGCATTGCACTCCTGAGCATTTTGCACCAAACTAACTTCATGTGTCAGGAACTAAAATTATCCAATCTTCTAATAATCTCCAATTTGTAATTCTTACTCAGAAGGTTACTTGTGTTCTTGTACACTGACAGCATTTATTGCTCTTGGATTGTTCCTTATTGATCAGAGTTGGCTTTATTTGTCTCACTCTCACTCTAAGCCATATTTAAAGTTAATATGTGTTAACCAACCAATTTTTTTTTTTTTTTAACTTTCCAGTGTGACAGGGAAGTAGCATAACATCTTTGTTCTGGTTTGTTCATGAAAGCTGACATAATTCCTGTTTAAATATCTGCCTGTAGTAGTCTAAAGCTGTAAGAAACGTTTAATTCTCCAGAAAGCAATACATTTTGATTACTGTTAAACAATGTGTGGCCTGAAACAGGGAAGGGAGGAAAATAAATGATCATTGAGATGCCTTTGTGGCTACTCTTTTTACCAGCCTGTAATTGATTGAACCTTTTGATGTCCATCTATTTTTTTTTTTCCTTTTGGAAATTTATATCTGTTCCCACCCCACATGTTGCCTCACAGATTACTTGAGACTTTTATTTGTGGTATCTTTATTTTGTAGACATTAATGAGATTGCTGCACAGCATCACCAGAGAAATAGCGTTGCTATTTGGAGTGTTAATGAATTACTTGCCTGGCCAATTGCCATTTGTTCCAGTGTGTGAATATGGTGTGTGTGAGAGAGAGACTGGGAGAGAGTGAGAGTGGCGGGGAGGAAGGGAGAGAGAGAGGTTGAGAGAGAGAGAGAGAGAGAGAGGGAGAGAGAGAGAGACACACGAGTAGCAGGGGTGGATTGCATTTTTTTCCTCTTCGCAGCCAGTGACGTGAGCCGTGCCTGGAACAATCAGACTCGCTGCAAATAGGGTAGTTGAAGATGCTGGGGGAGGCAGCCTGGTGTTCGTTAAGCTAACGCGATCACAGCGCTCCGAGCTGCTCAGGCACAACCCGACAGAGCTCCTCCAGCATTAGAGCCTTGCAGCGGTTGGAAAGTGCCTTTTTATTTCTCCAAACCCCTTCCCCAGTCAACCTTCGAAATGATTGGCGTCAATAGTGTTCAGAGTACCAGCAAGGTGCGGGTGAGGACCTCAGGTTCCGTGAAGTACTCCCGGGAGGATTCTATCCGGCGACAGTCCCACCGATCAAAGTCTATGAAAATTTCCAACTCCTCAGAGTTTTCTGCTAAGGAGGCCAAGGTAAAGAAATACCATGTTAAATCATATTGACAGTTGTATATTAGGATGACAAAATTCAATAGTCTTTGCCAGTGTCTAATGTGCAATGACAGACTGAGAAAGTAAGGTGTATAAAATGGCTCTAAGATAATCGGGTAAGATTAGATGAAAGGGATGGTATCTGAACTCCAGAGATAAAGATTGCTGTGGCCTGGGTCAGTTTTGTAAACAGCCAGTTTGTGGAAGAGAAGGGTGAAGTAGTGCTCAAAATGAGATGATTGGGGGAAAGTGTTGGTTGGCACATTGATCTTGCTTTTAGTCTCAAAAAGGTTGCCTTGACAAACGATTTGTCAGTGCTGTGTATTTTTAGAACATCATAGACATTATGTATGATTCTGTCGTTCATTAGTTCCTCTTGCCTTCCCTTTCCTGCTCTCTCCCCAATATGTGGAGCAGATATACAGTAGTGACCTGGTCCTATTATACTCCATTCTTATCTTGTTCAGAGTCCTCGACCTCCAGTATATGTAATTAGGAAAGATTTCTTCTTTCATGTTCCTTACACGTATGTGTGCTAATGCCGTGCTGCCGTTAATTTGCTTGTCTTTTTGAGATTGTCAGTAGGATAATATAATCTCTGTTCATATGAAATGTAAAGAGAGTGATTACGTAGTGAAATGGGCATTTACTACATGCAACATATTCTTGAGATTCTTCCCACCACCATCTGTGTGAGCAGGGATACTCAGAAACACTCCCACTCTACAGGTTTAAAAATGGAATAATAGAATCATAGGATCACAGAACTCTAGGGCTGGAGATGTAGATGATTATGATGGAAATTCAGAGGATTGATAATATGCAGGAAAAGCTTCAGGAGAGTGGATCTCAGTGTCATTTCAGTCTTCTCATGGGTTATATATCCAGACCCACTAAGAGTGACATTAGGCTTTCACTCTCCCAGTGTCCCCTTCTATGACATTCACATTTACTTAAAGACTTCAGTAATAACAGGTTCCCCTCAAAATGTGGTGGGAGTTGGGGAGAAGGGAGCAAAATACCTTAGTGTGACTTTAAGAAACATGTTAGCTTCCTGTCCACCCCCTAAGATTATGACATAATGGGTCTAACCCCATCAATCTCTAGCAAATTTTCTAGCTGGAATATCTTCAGCTGTAGTTCTTTCCTCCTCAGTATTTTTTTTAAAAGCTGTGTCTTTAGGGAGAAACATGTGTCTTCACAGTCCTGTTAATGTGACCTGCATGGAGATATATTGGTTTCTGCTGAAACTGTTATGAGCCCCCCGTGGTGTGATGACTCTTGTCTCCTGCTGAGATAGACTTGGATGGCTTATTCTATTGCTGAATAACTAAATGTATGTGGGCATGTATGTGATTCTCTACATGGCTCTAAAACCGGCTTCTTTTAAGGGTGCTAAGAAGCATCTTCAGATTTTGTCTTAATACGGATTATACCCACAGTATGCATTCAGAAGCGTTGGGAAATTAATAGACCATCATCAACTGCCACCAATTTCAATGATAATTTAAGCATTGTAATATTAGTATATTCACCCAGAATTATGGTTTTGTACTGTAATGTTGGACTCTAGCATCGATGCAGAATGAAAAGAGTCTTCTATCTTCTCTGTTACACAGAACAGGTTCTCTTATCTGATATGAATCTATGCAAGAGAAAGCCAAGCCTTTTTTAAGGCATATTGCAAACATTGCAAGGAATAACAGTATAAAAGACCCCTGGTAGAATTGTTGTTAATAGGCCATCACATGGGACTTTGGAGATTATAGTCAATTTTTTAAATTATATATGTGGTCTCTAAATTCTGAAGTGCGTATTCAAGAATGTATCCAAGTTCCCAATATCTCACAAGAGATATTTTTATTGGATTATGTACTCTTTTAAAATTGAACTCCAGAAGTAGCTAATAGAAAATCATTAGAATAGGAAATTAGATAGATTGAATTTAATCTTCGACTAAGCATTTTTGTTCCCTAAATGAAGTGAATTGAACAACACTATAGGCTTGTACCCTAAAATGTAGTGAACTGAATTGCATTATAGATGTGTATAAATACATATCAATACATGTTCCTATCCACATTGTACACATTTTACTCTAGGAGTTAATCAGAATTCTCATTCACCTTATATTTAGTAGTACTTTTTAGCACTTAAATCAGTATTTCTTTCTGTTAATCATGTAAATAATATGTTTTGATTATCTGACTCTTCATCTAAAATGCATGTCTAATGATCAGAAGAAATTACCTCTCACCACCCCTACTCCTTCAAAAAAAAGAAAAAAAGGTAAGGTACCATTAACTTGTAGTATGCTCCTGGATTTAAGTTTATCTCTTTGGGACTCTGGGTTTTTCTAGAATAGGTGTAATAATTGTTGCCCCTTGTCAGAGAGTTCAGGTTATTATTACATGTTTTGTATTCCTTGAAAGCTTTCATTTTTGTTCCTAACTTCTGTTTTGTTGTTCATTAATAAGTAAAGGTTTATTTAAATATTGACTCATCTGTAGTCCTCACTTTTTATCTGGTTCATTCATTTTTGTTCATTTGAAGCAAATGTTAAAGGACTTATGAAAGGATTAATGCTCTTGCCTTTGATTTCAGCAAAATGTCTTAAAAGCTTTCCTTGATCTCATTTTAAATTCAGAAAATCAAATTTTCTAATCTTTTGTGGTGCATATTGGATATTATTTAATCTAC
Source organism: Pteropus alecto (assembly GCF_000325575.1). NCBI lineage: Eukaryota > Metazoa > Chordata > Mammalia > Chiroptera > Pteropodidae > Pteropus > Pteropus alecto. The sequence continues at coordinate 146,871 of NW_006439192.1, read as the reverse complement.
TGAAACAGTCTATATTTTATTTTCTTTAAAACTTGATTCTCTGTGCGGCTTTTTTTTTTTCTTTTCCTTTGAGTATTCTGAATCCTACTCATTATACCTCTAGAGTGTGGCTTTGCTCTTTTCTAGATAACATTGTTTATAACAAATTTTGAAGCAGATAAAATGGGCAAGACACAAATGTCAATATGTTTTAGACTATTTATGCATTTCCATAGAGAACGCATTCACTATTAAAACGTATTAGTCAAGTCTAACTTTGACTTAAGCTATTTATCAGCGAAGGTGCTGATAATTGGAAGAGTTACCAGTGAGGTTCCTGACCGTGAGGGGGCAGTGCTGGCCTTCCTGCTGTCGGCCCAGCTGGTTGCTCTTCCTTTGACAGAAGTAACATTTTGGAATCAATTTCTTAAAAGGCAAATACTCCGGAATTTGGTGCGTGCAGTATTAGAAGATGTTGATTAAGCCTCAGTTCTGCCAAACAAACCCACATTTCTCCCCTGGATCTTGATATAACTCAAATATAAATTATTTTGCTATTGCTTAGTTTTTAACTTAAGTCAACTATAGGTTTAAAATATAAATCTATAAAAGTTCATGTTGATAATATCCCTTTTTTCCTTCCATCTTGCCAGACTGCGTCATACATTATAGATGAGAGAAATCTCAACCCCATGCTTTTATTTATTTCTGTTGTTTGTTGTGGGTGAGCATAACATGCATGGTTGGATCCTTGAGGCATTTTTTTTTAGTAATAGTATGAGACTAAAGGTTAAACCAAGAATTTTCTAATTGATTATTGTCTGGATTCAAATGAACTGTTTAAAGCTATCATTCAGTAGTATGGCAAAGAGATCGATTCTCCAATAGTGAAATTTTAGAATGAAACCCCTGATATTTCTTTGGGAGGTGCAAGATGAAAACATTGGCCATTTGCTCCCTATGCCCAGGTGCTACATCCTGGTGGGCTACCCTGGGTTTTGCTCACTAATTAGTGATATGTGCCTAGACGAATCACTTCTCTCTGAGACTCATCCATAAAGTGCAGGGGTTGATAAAATGATATCTTTGTTTTGAGCTACCTTAATTTTAGAAATACTGTGGGGATTCGTGGGGGTTATTTCTTCTGTAAAAGGAACCTAAAGACTGAGCAAGATTCAGGGAAGGTGAGTTTCGTATGTATTTTGAATAAACCTCTTTCTGTGCTAGAAGATGTTAACCATAAACATGTCAAAAGAAAATGGGAATGCCTAATTTGTTGCTTTGTAAAACATGTTGCAGTAGTGTTGAAAAGCACCATCAACTCTATTCTCTCCATCCTACATAGGCTTTGCTTGTTATTTCTTTAGCATTGTTAGGTAAATGTTAATCATTTCTCCCACTGTGAATCAGATTTATATACAAAGGAACCTTGAAGAAATCATTACAATGCCCTTTTCCAATCTGAAGTTTTCCATGAGAGGTTTGCAGATTGTTGTCATTCATTACTAGATCCCTTTTGCTCTTTAGACTAAGGCTGGCGGCTGTGATGGAGATTCTGGTCAAATCGGACATAAATATCTGCCTATTCAAAAATGTGTATTTCATGTAATCTGGGGAACATCTTTAGTCATAATGTGAAAATTTCCATGCAAATGTCTTTTTATATATTATTTATTCTTAAATTGAAGCAGAACATCTTTTAACCTCGTAAAGTCACCCTTTAGCTGGATCCTTTCAGAAGACAGTAGATTTAAACTAGTGGGGTCAGAATAGCAAGAACATCTCTCTCTACTAGTTGTAACCTTGACACATGAGAGAAGCAGGGACGAGAAGGTGTCACTCACGAAGGAAATATGGTAATGCAAAGGTAAAAACAATTTTATCTCCAGACTCTTTTTTCGTTATTGGTTCTACTACCTTCCCACTGGCATCCCTTATTGTGGTCCAAAAAGTTGTCGATTGGAAAAACAGAATTGACTATGTATCCCATCACCAAAAGGATTTATTGAGAAAAAAGGAAAGATTGCAATCTAGTATGTGCAGAGTTGGTGAACCACACTGACATGCACACACTGAACCAGACAAAGATGAAGAAATTATAGAACGGAAGAGGAAGAGGAGGGGCTGTTACAGCCATAGATCTTTGTTGTAAATATAGGGAACACAGGGTTCTTTTTATAGGGTTTTCACACTAGCATAGAGTGTGAGAACTCCCTAAGTCCTAGCTCTTCCCACAGACCCTCCGATTATGTCCAGGTTAAAATCTCTGTCATAATTTCATCAAAGTTATGCTTTTCCTTCAGATGTGATTCCGCCAAACTAACACATTTTGATGTTTAAGGTGGTCTCTACCCTTCTGAAAGGTAGCTCTGCAGACTACATCATTATCAATAGCTATTTAGCCCTCCAAAGACTTGAGTCAGCCTTACCCCAAAATAGAGGTTTTCACTACCCTTGGTTTTGTTTTTAAATTATAAAGCTAACAAAGCGACAATGGTTTTTGTTGTTGAGGGTTTTTTTTGTTTGTTTTTTTGGATTGTCTACTAACCCCTAACTGCCCCTCCACCCCCCACCAGCTCATTTCTGAATTTTGCTGATCCTGCCAGTACTTTCATATAAATTAATACCTTTTGTTTTTCTAAAGGATGTACAAATGATTATTTAGGATATGGAACAAACTGTGTTCTTCTTGGGATGACACATGTTGACCCTTGAATGTAATTAAAAGCAGATCTTCACCGTCACGCTATTTACCCATTTTCACTTGATCAAAGTAGCCGTGCTCGTGTTCTTGGTTTGAGCATCTCTAAAATAATTCCCAGTGTCGATACTGTGTTTTTGCTCTGCTCTGCTACACGCATGACTTTCTATTTAAATGTGTTATTCCAGAGATGGTGTTCTAAAGCAGGTGTTTCTGAGCTTCCACACAGTATTTGATCATTGTAAAGAAAATTCTGTTGCACACCATCGTTCCTGGCAAGCTACTATAATAGAATCAAGGAAAGGAAAAATGAAAATCTGTAAACTATTGTTACAGGTAAGGGAGAAAAAAGTACTTGGACTTTTTTGTTGAAGATCCAGGGAGGTTAGTAGCATCATGATAATTTGGAGTTAACCATCAAGAGCTCTTGTGTGGAAATATACATGATTACCAGATCCTACATTTTCCAGGATAATGCCTTTCCTTTATTACTGTTTGTTAGATCATGACTGGGTGCCTGGTTTGAATTCAGAGATTGCAGTAATCTTACAGACTAATAGGAGATTTTTTGAAAAAATTTTTTTTTAATTTTCTCTTCCATAGTGATGCAGAAACCATGAATAACTGAGCAAGGTGTCTCCTCAGTAATGTAGCGTGGGAGTTACTCTTCTATCTTTAATTTTAATTAAGATTTTTGAGCATTGTCTTATCCTTTAAGCAGGTTACTTATTAAGTTTTAAAAATCCAATCTACCACATTCTGGTGGTACAATATTTAATGTACATTTGTGTACACAGATCATCTGATTTCAGTGGAATTTGTTTTTCTAGGTAGATTACTTGGAATGAATGCTTCATGTCAAAATTTTTAAGAAAGTATTGGCTGAGGCTCTCTTTTTATAGCCTGACTCATCTCATGACACAAGTTTAGTTGTAGCCTGCAGTTAAATGTTAGGACGTGAGACAGTACCCAAGGCAGCTGGTGACATCAGTATACTCATTATCACAAGATTCAAACCTGAAGAGCCAAGTTTTTGTATGATTTCAGTATAGGCATGCCTCGTTTTATTGCGCCTCGCTTTATTGTGCTTCACAGATGTTGAGGTTTGTTTAGAGATGAAAGCAAGATCCTCTACCAATCTTTTTTGCAAAAAAGATTACAACTTGCTTTATTGCAGTGGCCTGGAACCAAACCTTTAATATCTCAGAGGTATGTCTGTAAATCAAATAAGATTATATATCTGTCCCACACACGATAATCTCCTTCTTGCACTGAGGTGCAATTTAGTGGGGTCAGCTACAACTCTACAACTGAGAAATCCACTGGGACATGCTGAGGTGTTTACAGCAAGCAATAGGACCTTCTCTAGACCCTGGAGCCCCAGCAGGCTCATGACAGAGGAATTCATTTTCTGTCCAGCTTTTTATTAGAGTTTTCTTCTAATCCAGCATGAGTAAATGGGAAGGGTTGGAGTCATGTTAACTAACTAGACCTAATAGGCAGACAGATACATGAAAGTGCTTTGATAGAAGCTTTTTCCTGTCACTTAAAGGTAATGATAAAGTACCCGCAGTGTGCTGATTTATGACAGTTCTTTTCCTCAAAACACATTTAAAAAAAAAAAAAAAGGTAAAATAGAAAGCCTCTCCAGAATACTTTTGTTATGATTGGGCAGTGTTTTGAGGGGATTTTTGTATGCTTCATCAACCCCCTGCTATCATCTCTGAAACCATGATTAAGTGATATTTATATGCTGCAAAAGCATAATTTTCAGAGTTTAAGGAAATAATATGCTTTTATCTCTATGCCTACGTAAACACCACTGAATTGACAATAGAACTCAAGGGTGCAGTGAACAAGACAGGATGCCCTCAAGATGTCAACAAAATTTGAAAGATGGAAAGCATGTAGACTTGTTAGATATTTTAGCACCCCAGAGAAAGCTGGAACCCAAGTGGCTGCATATCTGGAAGCCAAGGAAAGAAGAAGGAAAGATTTTCCCCCACAGAATTCAGGAAAGGCCTAGGAATTAGAGGTAATGATTACCTCTGAGGGCAGTGGGTCAAAACAGGAAGATCCTTTTAAAGCTTCTAACATCAGTAACAGGACCCTCTAGTTGCCCTCCCCTACTTTGTTATCCAAGTGACCTTATTCCCCACATCTTCTGCAGTTGCTCTCTGAGGAGATTAACTCAGAGACTTTGAATTTAGCAAATCAGGCTCAGCTGAGGCCAATAGTGAGCTTCCCACATGGGAAAAAAGCAGAAATAAGTGAAAAGTACACACGTTGCACAATTGGCAGTCTCTTCACTTTGTCCTCACCCATGTACCTTTTCTCAGTTATTTGAAGAAGAGAAGGCGTGATATCCAGTCAACAGGAACTTCACTAGCAGAGAGGTAGAGTGAATCCCCAGGATGATGATAAAAGGAAGCCCTAGAACAAGAGCTATGCAGGAGATGGAAATCAACCAGTTGGGTTGGAGTGGGAGAATAGAGGGTTGCAAGGATGCTCCCAACAGAGTCACTGAGAGAATAAGTGTCGGACCATATGGAGAGACGATTTCCAGTTCTGTCGGAGAGTATGGAGATGAATTAGAAATAGGCTCTTAGAAAACGAAGGAAACAAACAACAAAATGAGGTACTGATCAACTCCAGGGAAAATAAAAAAGCAAATGTAGCATAATGCACTCATAGCTCAGGAGCAATTTATATCTACAAAGTCATAATAATGTAGGCATTAAAAATTGATGTTCCTCCAAATTGTGATTGCAGTATTATTTTAGTGGAAGGATTGGGGTTAGAGGAGAGAGAATGCCTGAGAGTGACTCTCTCTCTCTCTCTCTCTCTCTCTCTCTCTGTGTGTGTGTGTGTGAGAGAGAGAGAGAGAAGGTGAACGCACTAGCAAGCGCTAAATGCTCTTTTTCCAGAGTTCCACAGTTGAAAGTCGATAGTTCATAGTGAAATAAATAAATTTACCCATGATGCCCAACTGCCAATTTGATTCAAAATAAGTGATTCTCCCCATGTCCAGGAGTTGGAAAAGATTACCTCTGGACAGCAAGAGTTAGTGGTAAATCAAGGAATTATTATGTTCATTTGTAAGCGTTTTAGTAATTTTTGATTATGAAAATGATATACATGGATTTCCTTGATAAAACAAATAGCAGAGGAAATAGCATATATAGCTACAAATAAGACTGGAACAATTTCTCATGACTAAAATGGTTTATGTACCTTAATTAACTTTGTGTTTAGCAAGTGCCAAATAGCAGAGATGTCTTTTTAAAAATTACGTCTTTTCCAAAACACTATATTCTAGCAGTTATGGGACTAGACCATGTTCTGCTGTTGGTTGATGTCAGTTTTCAGTCTATAGTGAAAATGTTAGTTTAAGATTAGTCCTTTCTTGGGAAACACTCCTTTATTTTGAGATTGTCCTCATTTCTATGTAATGGCGGCAATAATAAATACTGTTTTGTTTTGTTTAAACTTATTTCCTCACTTGGCAAAACGAAAAGCTGACAATTCTCTGTGGGTTTCCAAAATCTTTTTTGAAAATTTTCCTGCTCATGAAATCAAAAAGCCTGGTAGCCACTGAATTAGATTATTTAATTTGGCTGTATTGATTGCTTTAGATAAATTCTATTTCCATTTGGTTTGTCTTCATTGCTTTGTCTAATGCATGGAAATGATAGAGAACAAACGCCATGCCTGGTGATCTCTCTAAATGTCAAAGTCCCCCAGGGATCGTTTTCTACAAGCCATTTATAAAAAGAACTCTGCATGTTACCCGGCAAACAGTTTTTAACTGTGTATGGTTTTATCATCATGTCCATAATTATTGAATATAATTGATAATTTTTCTCAGGTATTTAAAAATATTACATGTAATTTACAAGGTTCTTTGAACTCTTTTTCCTCGAGTTCTAAAAATGTGAAGCATCCTTTATTATGGTACGCACCTGCCACATCCCAGCAAGAAAGGCTTACCAACAAGAGGGTCTAACATCAAATTATGGCAGGTACAATCCAGAATCTTCTTTGGTAACATTGGTTATTGTCATATTTTTCAAAAGCATAGCTTAATCCAAATCCAGATAAGTTTTGATAAATAAATTACAGTGCCAGAAGATTAGGGTATAAGAATTAAAAAGCAAAATCAGGAGATATCCATAAATACAATGAATTTAAAAATCATCATGCTTACACAGGTCAGAGAATAGTTATATATGTTGAAGAATACTTTGGAAGTTAATCTTAACTCATGTGGAAGAAAGTGGTGATTCACTAAGACCATAATTACATTAACTTTGTCAAAGTTCTGTCTCTATAAGGATTGCTACATTAAATCACATCTACATCCTGGTTTGGACGCTAATTTTTTAATGCCCACATTGATTTGAAGATGAGTGTCCTTTCAGATTATAGGTTGTAATCTTTCCATCTATACTTCCATAAGAATACCTATTCTACCTGAGATGCAGATCCTCTTCCCAGGAGAGTTTTGACATAGTCATAGCAAGTCCATTTTGGGAAGGACAAAGAAGAAAGTGTAAAGTAGTGAATATAAACATGGGCTCTGGAGGCAAATAGTCCTTTGTTTGAGTTTCAGCTTTGTCACTTACTACTAATAACTGTCACCAGGGCAGGATTGTCACATGTAAATAACAGAATACCCAGTTAAATTTGAATTTCAGATAAATAATAATGTTTAGTATAAATGTCTAGTGCATGATTTGAGGGCACAGTTATGCTTTAAGAAAGTTATTTATTGTTTATCTGAAGTTCACATTTGTTGACCTAGAGAAAAAAGCAAAGCTGCAGGAAAAGTAAAGCATTTATTTGGGGTGTTGAATTATAATTTGGGAACACAGATTCTCACAGCAACCAGAAAAGTATCTCTTTCGAGGATTAGGCACAGGGACTTTTAAAAGAAAAAGGAAAAAAAGAGCATTCAGATTACATTAGTTATCCACCAAGAACTGTGATTGGAGGAAAAATTATCTTTTACAAGTCATTGGTTTTTCATGAATATCTCTTTCTGTTACTGGGAAAGAATCTTTTGCATAGTCCTTTAAAAACACAGCTATTTTGTAGTCCTTGAAAAGTTCTTTCTCAGCCTATAACTTCTGTTTGGCGAGTCAGCAATGTCAGTGCCATGTGTTTGTCCAACAAGGTGGAGTCCAGGGTACAAGATGGAGTCACTGTGGTCACTTCTGTTCACACAAACTGGGCATCCTGCATTTGATCTGGCAACTACAACCTACAGCAAGTAACAATCTGTCAAATCCCCAGCTTTGAAATCAGTGGAGTAAATACTCTTCATAGGTTGTAGAAGGTTAAATTTTAAAATGCACATACATGCTCAGCTCAGAATTCGTAGTGTAGTAGCACTCAATAAATGTCAGCCATATGGAGGGTGTTCCTTCACTTGTCAGCCATCCAGCCTGGCACCTTCTAAAACAGATAGGACTCTAGCTGGAAAATAGCATTAGACGTCCAGGTTTGGAGTTCTGCGCCAAATTATAAGATCCTTGAGAGAATAATATACTAGTTAGAGTGGTCAAAGACTGTGTATTCTTGTTCTTCTAAATTTTAGAGGGAGAATTATATAAAAGAGGCTAGCCTGTGTGCCTAGAAGTAGAGACACAGGAAGTAAAAGCCTAGATTTTTTAAGGAAAAAACAAAATCAAAGAAAAATTTAGAATCAGACTGCCTTATGATTTCTTTTTGAGATCTGCCATTTAATAACGCTTAACCTCTCTGCACCCCATTTTCCTCATTTGTAGAATGGGAATAACAGCTGTAGGCGGCGGTGAAGAATAAGTGATGTAATCCACATACAACCCTAGGAACAGGTCCTGGCACTTGTTAACTACTCAGTAAAGGTTAATTGTTGGCATAATTTGCCCATGATGCCATACTGCCAGTTTGATTCAAAATAAGTGATTCTTCCCACACCCAGCATATGTCTGGCATGAGTTATTGATTGGCTAAGGGGAGTGGAAGTGGATAGATTTTGGATGTTTAAATTCAAGTATTCCGTAAAAGGACAGGAATAAGAAGGACAGGGATAGACTGCATGTAACAACAATAGTAGCTTTTATGTACATGTCATTTTACACGGTACAAATGTTTTCATACTGATGGTTTCATCTTCATGATTCTGTGAGGTAAGTGTTGTTATACTATCTTGACAGATGAAGGAATCAATTCATTGTTAGTGGCCTATAGTCACTAATATCTAATGGAAGAGGCAGGTTTGATACAAGTCTACTAATTTCTTGCCTGTTCTTTTTTTCTGCATGTGCTACCTCTCATCATAATTGTGATATTGAGATCATTACCACTGAGGTCCTTGTCTTTTCAATCAATTTTTCTTTTAAACACATGCTGTGGTCAAGACAATTAATGAGGCACTGTGGAGAATAAAGAGAAGCAGAAGACTTGATTATATGTGTACGGAGTTTAAAATCTAGTATCTAGGTTTTCAGTTGAAAAGGTAATGCATGCATGGTGTGGTAAACATTCAAGCAGTATAGAGATTATACACTGAAAATTCTCTTTCCCACCCCAGCTCCCCCATTTGCCATCTCTCGAGGCAATTGCTGTCAGTGGTTTCTTCTGTATCCCTTCAGAAATGTTCTGAATGAGCAAATACCCACACTCTTTTTCCACAAGATGTCAACATACCAAACACACTGTTTTGCACCTTTTTCCTTTAATAATATATTCTAAAATACTTATCTCATTTTTAGCTTAAATACTAATGGATAACAATGTATCTCTGGTGCTACTGTTGAAACTGTCTTACCCAATTTTCTTATTTGTGCTTGAGGTATGCAGAGATGGGCCACCCTTCTTCCATAATTTAGGAAGATGGCCTGATACATTTCAAATCTGCCACTGCCATCACCCCAGTCCAGGTCACCTCATCTCTCCCTCAGATACCACCAGCCTTGCTACCACTTCCCTTGCTCTCTTCCAATCTTTTCTCCACAGAGCAGCCAGGCCGACTTCGAGAACATGAACTAGGCAGGTTAGTCTCTTGCTTAAACTCCTCCAGTGGTTGCCCAGCACATGCAGAATAAACCCTTGTTTTCTGGGCAAAAAGCTCTACATGCATGACCTGTTTACCTGTTTGCCCGTATTTTAATTACCTTAAAATAATTATCTGGTAGTCTACCAGAAAACGATGGAGTCATTTTTATCTGTTTGTTTGTTTTCCTTATTCCTTTATTGTCAGTTTCCACCCTCCACTAAATCTAAGTTCTATGTCTGTGTTATTCACCACTGAACTTTCAGTGCCTATATCCTATATCTATTCCTGACAAGCTGACAGATAGTAGAGATTCAGTAAATATTTGTTGACTGAATAGATGAATGAATGAGTCAACAGTTTTAAGAGATTTATTTATACTATACTGTTATAAGTGTTATACTATTCATGTTACGAACATGAATTATACTCTTACAATAGTTATAAAAGTATATTATTCTGTATAAGTACTTATAGTATGATATATACTATTCTATTATAGAAAAAATGAATTCTTATTATTGTCTAGTAGTTATAAAAAATGCTTTTCCCTGATATCAGCAGATATTACAATAAAATATTTGTTGTAGTTATTGTACATTAGAATAATACAATAAATATGAATTAAACAAGGTATGCTGTGTAGGTAGTTGGAGCAGAATGATTATAAAGATTCCATGATATATTAAAGGAGAACTTGAACTACTGACCATCAATTCATATACACTGTCATCATAAATTTTCTTAGCTATGAACTTAAGATTAAGATCATGGATATCTTCCTTTGTGAAAACATCGTTTTTAAATAAGTCCCAAACTGATAATAAAAAGTAAAAAAGTAAGAAATTAAAGAATATGAATAACATTGTTTGCTTTTAACTTCATAAACTCTAATTTCTACTAAGTGTTTTAAACAACATAACATTTATTGAAGTCGCAAATTTTATCACTCAATCTATTAATATTAAAGCATATATGTATATGTATATCAATATTGGGTCATGAGTCCGGCAGTTAAAGCACTGGCTTCGGATGATCCTGTCTTCAGATCCCCAGCTCTCTGCTCTATGACCTTTGGCGGGTTACTTAACCTTTATAAGCAAGCATTAGTTATACCATTTCAAAAGTGGGGATAATAATACCTCTCTCATGCAGTTGCTGTGAGGATTCAGTGAGATTAAATGAAAATAAATCTCTTAGTATAGTGACTCACATAGTATGGCTTCATGGATAGCTATATTGTTATCATCAGTGGAATATCAGCTATTAAGAAATGGTTAGAACATGATCACAAAGTCAGAAATCTCATTAACTGAAACATCAAATATTCAGAAGTTTAAGTCTCTAAATCATAAACCAAAAAGTTTTGTTATATCTATTCAATGATTGTCATTGATTGTCGTTGTTACTTCCCTATAGTTTCTAATCACATCATTCTAATCAGAGTTTCAAAACTGTTGTCCTGTAGGACAACAGATGGCATTTTGTCTGGCCCATAGTGGTTTTGTTATTTTTGTTGCCGCACTTGAAAGTTTGTGAGCCTTGAACAATTTCTACTTCTGGCTACTTCTGAAAAATAGAAAGAGTGAACAATAGTGAATCTACATTCCTGCCTGGTTGAAATTAGGCTGCAGCTGAGAATTAGCTGCCTGTCTAGATGGAGCTTTCTCTAATTCCTGAGAGTCTCTCTCTGGCTGTCTTTACGAATTTATGTTACCTGCCTATTTCTCTAGATATTTAGTCTTTGTTGTTGGTTTTTGTTTTTGTTTTTGTTTTTGATGTTGGACCAGCATTTGAACTTAATATTCAAATCAGTGCATTAGGATATGTTTACAATTTTTTTAATTGAGGCATAATTGACATATTAGGTATTCAACATAATAATTTGATATTTATATACATTGTGAAATGATCACCACAATAAATCTAGTTAACATCTGTTACCTTACATAGTTACTGAAAATATTGTTTTTCTTGTGATGAGGAATTTTAAGATCTACTCTCTTAACAACTTTCAAATATGCAATACAGTATTATTAACTGTAGACACCATGCTGTACATTACATTTCCAGGACTTATTTATTTTATAACTGGAAGTTCGTTTTTTTAACCCCCTTCACCCATTTCTCCCATCCCCCACTGCCCTGATAATCACCAGTCTCTATCTTTGAACATGAGTTCTGTTTTTGTTTTGTTGACTTTTGTTTGTTTTAGATTCACATATAAGTGAAATCATACCGTATTTGTTTTTCTCTGCCTGACTTATTTCACTTACCATTATGCCCTCCAGGTACATCCATGTTGTGAATGGCAAGATTCCATTTTTATGGCTGAATAATATTCCATCATATTTATGTATGTGGATATATAATATATACACACATATATATACACACAAATGTATCACGCTTTCTTTATCCATTCATCTATCAGTGGACACTTAGATTGTTTCCATATCTTGGCTATTGTAAATAATACTGCAATGAGCATGAGTGCATATAGCTTTTAGAGTTAGTGTTTTCATTTTCTTTGGATACATACCCAAAAGTGGATTTGTTGGGTCATATGGTAGTTCTAGTTTTAATTTTTTGAAGAACCTCCATACCGTTTTCCATAGTGACTGCAACAATTTACATTCCCACCGACAGTAGACAAGGATTTGCTTTTCTCCACATTCTTACCAGCATTTATTTCTTGTCTTTATGATAATAGCCATTCTAACAGTTGTGAGGTGATATCTCATCGTGGTTTTGATTTCCATTTCCCTGATAATGGTGTACATCTTTTTTCATGTACCTGTTGGCCATCTGTATGTCTTTTTCAGAAAATGTCTATTCGGATCCTCCGCCCATTTTTTTATTTTTTTATTTTTTTTATTTTTTATTTTTTTGCTCTCGAGTAGGTTGCCTTTTCAGTTAGTCAATGGTTTCTTTTGCTGTGCAGAAGCAGTTTAGTTTAATGCAGTCCCAGTCATTTATTTTGTTTTGTTGTATTCGCTTTTAGTTTCAAATTCAAAATCATCACCAAGACTGATGTGAAGGAGCTTACCACCTATATTTTCTTATAGGAATTTTATGGTTTCAAGTCCTATATTCAAGTCTTTAATACATTTTGAGTTAATCTTTGTGTATGGTATAAGACTGTCCTTTCCCCCACTGTATGTTCTTGGCTCCTTTGTCATAAATTAATTGTCTGTATAGGCATGGGTTTATTTCTGGGCTCTCTACTCTGTTACGTCAATCTATGTGTCTGCTTTAATCCAATACCATACTTTTTTTATTATTATAGCTTTATAATATAGTTTGAAATCAGAGCACGTGATGCCTCCAGCTTTGTTTTTTCTCAAGATTGCTTTGGCTATTCAGGGTCTTTCGTGGTTTGATACAAATTTTAGGATTGTCTTATTTCTATGAAAAATGCCTTGGGAATTTTGATAGGGATTGCATTGACCTGTAGATTACTTTAGGTAGTATAGACATGTTAACGATATTAATTCTTTCAACCTATGAATGCAGCTTATCTTTCCATTAATTTGTATCTTCTTTAATTTCTTTCATTAATATCTTGTAGTTTTCATTGTACAGGTCTTTCACCTCCTTGGCTAACTTTATTCCTAGGTATTTTATTCTTTTTTGATGCAATTATAAGTGGGATTGTTTTCTTAATTTCTCTTTTCGATAGTTTGTTATTAGTGTATAAAATGCAACAGATTTTTGTATATTGATATTGTATCTGCAGCTTTACTGAATTCTTTTATTTTTTTGGTGGAGTCTTTAGGGTTTTTTTATATATAATTTGTCATCTGCAGATAGTAACAGTTTTACTTCTTCCTTTCCAATTTGGATCCCTCTTATTTCTTTTTCTTACCTAATTGCCCTATCTAGGACTTCCAATACTATGTTGAATAAAAGCGACAAGGGTGGGGCATCCTTGCCTTGTTCCTGATCTTAGATGAAAAACTCTCAGCTTTTCACTGTTGAGTATGATGTTAGCCATGAGCTTGTCATATGTGGCCTTTATTATGTTAAAGGATATGTTTCCAGTTTTAATAAGGGGAAAAAGTTTTTTCTAAAAATTTTTGCTCAACAAAGAACTTCATATAAATATCTAATTATTATGTCATACACCTGAAATTAATATACTGTTTTATGTCAGTTATACTTCAATAAAAAGAAAGGCTCTTAGTGGCTATTTAGTATTTAAAGTTTTGCTTACATTTCAATAATGTTACTTGTATTAGCATATTTAAGTAACTTTTCCTAAGACACAGCAGCCATTTGGAAGATAATCATATGTATAGAAAAGGCACTTTAGGAGGAATGTGCTATGTATAAATACTCATGACACTTTATTGATCAAGCCTACCTTCAAAATGAATGAATGAAATGTACATACATTAGTAAAAGTTTAGGGTATTGTGTTTAGTACAAAAGATAAATAGCAGTTATATTTTTATTCACTTTCACGGTTGCTGTAGTGTACCTCCAGAGTTGCTCATCAGATCTTTTGAGAGGTATACCTATTTAGTATTATCTTTGTTTGCATTTATTTTCCTTTGATCATAATAAAGGAATGGTGATTCCTATTTTAGCTCACAAAGATATATTTGTCAACAAGCAATCAGGCAGCCCCATTTGCCCCTCCTCCTCCTTAGAGAATTAAATCAATCAATCTCTCATTCTCATTTTCTCTCTCTTACTCTCTCTCATCTTCCCTCGCTCTCTTCTTTTCGTCCTTTTTCATTCTTGTTCATATGCAATTTTGAAGTGTTCATTTATTTATAAGAGTCATGCCTGGAATTTGAGGGCAGGTAGTGATGCAAATCAGCCGCCATGGCAAAAAAAAAAAAAAAAAAAAAAAATAATGGAGGACACAGGAAAAGGGGGGAGGGCACA
>NW_006439192.1:129362-132228 GCF_000325575.1 Pteropus alecto | reverse complement strand
TATTACATGTATTTCTGAGATTTTTTTCATGTAGCATCCTAAAATAATAGATCCGGAAGAGGACTAAAAAAAGATAAATGCAACTTTCTCATATTGCATATATAAAAAAGAAAGACCAGGCAAATGAAATAGTTTGTCTTTAAAGGACTAGTTAGTGACAGTCAGATGCCCCCTTCTTAGATCCTGAAATTGGGTCTGTTTTCTTTTCTACTTAATTTTTCTCTAAATACATGTAATATAATGTCATATATTAAATACTGTGTATGAAAGTGTCTTGCACATTGTAAATAGGAGGTAAAAGATTCGGCGATTCTGTTAGCTAACTAATTCTCCCTTAGATAAAGTTCCGTCAGGGTCAGCAACACATTTTGTTATCCTTGCATGAGAGGCTCTTGAGGCAGAGTAAATTCACCTGCACCTAACATAATGCCACTCTAGCCTATAGAATGTATTCAGAAATGTTTATTATGAAATGAATTATATATACTAATTATACTTCAGACTCCTTTTCAGTAAGATAAGGGCTTTCTAATTAATTATGGATTTGTGCTGGCCCATTTACTTAATGGATTCAGACACGTAATGGTTAGCTGTTTCTGCCATTGCTGGCTGGGTCTGTAAGTGTACCACAACACAAGCTTAAGGTAGTTGTCTAGGACATAGATTTTGACTCTGTTTACATGGTAGCTGGATCCAAAAAACAGATATGACTATAAATGTGGAGAAAATATACTTACTTATTTTGAGAAGCATGCTTCTGTCACCCAGAATGAGAGCTAAAGAGTTGAATGTTTACAAGGTTGCTTATGAATATATGTTTTTTAATGTATTTAATATACCTTCTTTAAACTTGGGTGCATGAAAACTGTCCAGTGGGTAGGGAACACAGTTTAAAGGGATTCTTTTCCAGAAACTCTTACTGCGTACCTCTCCCTAAAATGGATCTACCTATGAATATTCTTGTGGTCAGAGCTTCAGGCTATTTATCCTTTTTCACCTCTGCTTGACAGTTGCCTTCTGGCACTTAAAAAGAAAAACTTAGCTCTCATTCATAACCTTTTTGATACATTGCACATGTATAAAAGCCTGCAGTGGTGGAGGGGGCAAATGAAGAGTCAATTATAAATATTGGTTTTAGGACATCTCTTTAGATGAAGAGGTAATGCAGTTTTTCAATATTATTTTAAGTCATAGAGAAGACAATAAAAGTTGAGGATCATTGCTTTAAGATATTTTGAGTTTTTCTAACCAATTCGAAACTCATTTGCTATAACTAGTTTTATCATCAATTTTTAACCAATATCTTTTTCAAACTCCGTCTTTCTCTGATAACACTTCCAGAGTGGTGCGTATTTAATTATTAAAAGTCTGCTTGATCTGAATATCTGCATGGAGCAACATTGCACTTGAAAAGATAGCAATGGTATTGACGGTGTCATAATTCTTCCTGGGTAATGATTTCATCATGGTCACTGTCCGTTTCACAAAGGGAAATCAGAAGCTATGTTATCCTCTGTACTTTTTGTAATGATTCGAGGAGCACAGGATGAAAAAAATCATTGGAGTTTAGCGATGATTGAACTAAAATACATGAATCTCATAGATTGCAAAATGTGCTTCCGGAGGCAGAGGGAGTCATGGTTGCACAATGCATGGTAATGGAGAAAACCTCAGAACCATCTGTGGACTCTCAGCGATAGTGCTAAGCCTTGAATAAAATTGCATTTTATCATCTCAAGAAGCAATCAAAAGTGAGGAATAAAGACTTAAAAGTAAATTTAGACCAAGAGACCTTGATCTCTGTAATTTAAGCCATTTATTTTGCTTTCTTATTCTTAAAAATGAACTTCAAATTTGAAGAACCATTCTGTCCAGTTTAGTCTCAGTAGAAGTATTTTTTGTGTAGCTCCTGGGTTGTTGCAGGAATTTCAGTTAGAGAAAAGATTGTAAACTTGTAAAGCAGTGATTTTTAACCAAGATTTCATATCGAAGGTGAAGCATTTGGAAATAAGCATGTATAGATCCCTCCACCAGAACTATGAGTCAGTAGATCCGGAATGGAACTCAATTATCAATATTTTTTAAGTTCCTTGGCTAATTCTGGTTGTACTCTCATAACTTCAGTTGAGAGCACTATAGTAAAAGACTATATTTTACCTAAGGGCTGACTCTGGAAATATTTCTGAAAATCAACTTGTGGGTATGATCATTTTTTGTTCAGACATCCATTTATACTCTAGCATATTTGTTTCCTAGGGTTACTGTAACAAATTACCATAAACTTGGCAACTTAAAACAAGTGAAGTATATTCTCTCACCATCTGGGAAGCCAGAAGTCTGAAATCAAGGTGATGACAGGGCTGCATTCCCTCTGGAGGATCTAGGAGAAAATCTATTCCCTGACTCTTCCAACTTCTGGCGGTCGCTAGCATTCCTTGGCTTGTATCTATAATCACTCTAATTTCTGTGTTCATCTTCACATTGCCTTCTCTTCTGTCTTAACTCTCTCTCCACCACCTTTTTATATAGACACCGCCCAGACCGGATGCTCTCTCCATCTCAAGATCATTAACTTAATCATGTTTGCAAACTTTTTGCTGTATATAGAGATATTCACAGGTTCCAGGGATTAAGAACCTGTACATCCAGATATGGATAGATCATCCAAACAGAAAATCAATAAGGAAATAACATCCTTAAATGACACATTAGACCAACTGGACATAATTGACATTTACAGAGCCTTCCATCCCAAAACATCTGTTTATACATTCTTCTCTAGTGCACATGGAACATTCTCAAGAATCAACCACATACTGAGACACAGAGATAGCCTCAACAAATATAAGAGGGTTGAAATCATAAC
>NW_006439192.1:127721-127970 GCF_000325575.1 Pteropus alecto | reverse complement strand
CTACTAGAAACAATAAGCAAATACTGTAAAGTCTCCAGATACAAAATCAACATTCAGAATTCCATAGCTTTCCTATGCTCTAATAGGAAAAAGAAGTAGGAAAATTAATTCCTTTTGCAATTGCAACAAAAAGAATAAAATACCTAGGAATAAATCTAATGAAACATGTGAAGGACCTATATAATGAAAACTATAAGACCCTATTAAAAGAAATCGAAGAAGATACAAAGAAATGGAAAGATATTCCGT
>NW_006439192.1:127129-127591 GCF_000325575.1 Pteropus alecto | reverse complement strand
GTGTATGGAAGCATAAAAGACCCCAAACTGCCAAAGCCATTCTGAGAAAAAAGAACGAGGCTGGAGGCATCACACTGCCCAACTTCTAATTATACTACAAAGCGATAGTAATCAAAACGGCACGGAATTGGCAGCAAAAGAGACACAGAACAGTGTAACATAATTGAGAGTCCAGAAGTAAACCCATATTTATATATGGGCAAATAATTTTCAACAAAGAAGCCAAAAACATGCCTTAGAGAAAGGATAGCCTCTTCAATAAATGGTGCTGAGAAAACTGGAAAGCCACCTGCAAAAGAATGAAACTGGACTGTGGTCTGTCACCACACACCAAAATTAACTCAAAATGGACCTAAATATAAGACCTGAAACAATGAGATGCATAGAAGAAAACATAGGAAGTAAACTGAAGGACCTTGGACTTAAAGAGGATTTTATGCATTTGACCTCAAAGACAAGGGA
>NW_006439192.1:113886-126185 GCF_000325575.1 Pteropus alecto | reverse complement strand
CACAAATATATGGTAGCTGAAGGAAACTGGACTTTGGGTGGTAAACACACAATAGAATATACAGGTGTCAAATGATAATATACACCTGAAAATTATATAATTAAGCAATGTTACCCCAATAAACTTAATTTAAAAAAAAATAAAAAGAAAAATAAAAAGAACCTGGACATCTATTGGGGTTCATTATTTAGCCTCCCACAACTGGTTATCATTAATATGAGCTGCTATGGTTCATTAAGGTTGACCTGGTACCTTTATTCACTTATCCCAACTACCAATTCATGGCCATAGAGAAATGGCAGCCTTTCATGACAGTGTTTACCCACAAACCTTGGTCTCTTGGAGTTAGGTCAGATAACCAACCCCTCATAGCTAGAGATAAAATATTTTCCTGAGCCGTAGAGTATACCTCCACTTTCAGCCATTCATATGGCAAATACCTTTGGTGATAAATGGGCTAAGATTATAGGATCAGTACAGCAAACCCATCATCCTCACCTACAGAGGCATTTCAAGCATGTGTCCTAGCAGCAGTGGCTCAAATTTAAAGCTCATCTTTTAAGAACAGACTACTACAGTGACCAGCATTATTTGAATCTATTCTAAAAGAGGTACAGGCTTTTCACATGAGCCTTGACTTAAGTCATGCATTTACAATGCTATAAAGTTTGGTTTTAGGAGGAGAAGATGTAGTTAGTTTTAGTTAGTTGATAGAAAAGAATGTAGTTAGGTGGCTGTAGTTTCTTGATTCCTAAGGAAAAAATGTGATTTCTGAAACAGTTTTTGAAAACCAGCTACAGGACCTTAAGAGAAGTTAGTTAACATTTTCCTCATCTATGGCAGAATTTGTTTCATGATCTCTTAGGCCCCTTTCAGCTCTGAAATTCCATTTTATTGTTTCTTGATTGGAACTTGAGAGTTTTAACAATTTGTCCTGAAACCATTATTACTGAAAGGCTTGTTCTTGTGCCGTTAGTAGGCAGGTACAGTATGGAAAAATTGATAGAAAAATTCTTGGATTCTTACTTGAGTATATTTTATGTTACCATAAACTACTCATCTTGGACTCTATTAAATGCTTTATACCTATACAGTTTACTAAGATCGAGAGCATACGTTCTCAGTTAGGTCTTTACTGAGTGTGTGCTGCTTTGGGAACATCCAAGTGCAGCTGACATGTGAATCTGAAGTTCACAAAAGTTCACATAGATTGAAAATAAAACCCTTCAGGTTCATCCACATTGAAGAGATAAGATGAAGAAGATAAGAGAAATGAAGAAGATTATCCAAGGAGACAGGAGGCAATTCAGGAGACTGTATCGTGTCACTGAAAATAAGGAAAAACATACTTGAGAGTGTTCTGTGCTCCTGAAAGGTGAAGAAATGCAGGAACACTAAAAAATGGCCTTGAATTTAACAGCAAGGAAGGAGTTTATCATGATCAGTTTTAATGATGGAACAGAGATGAAAGTTGGATTGCCTGAATTGAAGAGATTTAGTGGAGATAAATATTGCACAAAGTTCTCTCTGAAACTTGGATTAAAAAAAGAGAGGCTGAGGAACAAAGGGTGGTCACTAAATTGCAGAAGCAGGCTTGGGAGAGACTTGCACATATTTGAAAGCTGATAGAAAAGAACCAGTAGAGGAGGAGATGTTACCACAGAAGAGGAAGGTATCAAGGCCAGTGTTAGACACTTAGCCTTGCAGAGAAGGGGTGCTCCTCTCACCATCAGAAAGGAAGAAAGAATAGATGCCAGTGAAGATGCGTTTTAGGGAAGATGGCAAAAAGTTAAAGGAGGCTCACGAATGAAGGCTCTGCTGCAGTATGAGATGACGAATCTGCAGTGGCATTATTTTGTGCTGTTGTTTAATTTTCTCTATTATTGCTGAATTAGCCACATACAAATGGAGGTGGCTGTGAGGCTCAGGAGGATTGCATTAGTGGCTAGGTCAATGCTAGCATCTCTTTAATAGATACCCCAGCCCCTTTGGCTTCAGGGATGGGCCCAATCAAAGAACCTCATCTCCCAACCACATGGATTCGTCCATGGGGAGGACAGGTGACCTAACTCACACCAACAGGAACCTTTTCAAACTGGAGCTGGGAGAAAGAACTGTTTGTTTTCTCTTATGGAGAGACACAAAGATGTGAATCGATGTTGCTTGTTGTGGACACATTTCTTATGTAGTAAAGAGAAAGAGTGGAGATGTTTGGGGTGGAAAGAGGAGAATTGTTGAAGGAGAGCGGGGAGAGTTTTAAATTCCTGCGTCCCTGAGACCAGCTTCACCTGTCTCTTTTTATGATTTGGCTACATAAACTATTAGGTCACTTTACTGTTAAGATGGTTAAGTTTAGGTATTTGCGTTTGAAACTAAAGAAACTTTAACTACTAGTATATGGGAAGTCAGAGTAGGATTGGTCAAAGAAGTTGAAGATATTAACGACACCAGTTGAGATGCTAGAGCTTAGGGGTGTAGTTTGCACAAGAGAGGAAGTAATGACTTTTGGGCTAAGGATAGAGAAATCAAGGGAATTCACTTCTTAACTAAGCTAAGTAGATAAAAGGATAGGAAGTTGTAGTGACGGTATAGGAGTGTTAGATGCATTTGCAAAGCAAATTTTTCTGTTTTAGAAAAATGATCATAATAAAGCTCTAAAAAAATTCATGAAAATCTCTGTAATTTTGTGATTGAAAAAGGGTAAGGATAACATCTGTCTTTTAGATTTGTCTGTTATATACATGGGGAGAGGATTTGACTTACGATATAGCAAGTTCGTCAAATTTTACAAGACACTTTATAATAGATTTTTGTTGTACCACATGCAGCTGATTGAATAACAAGAATTTTCTAATTTGGACCTCAGTATCTCTAAGCAAAATATTCTCATGGGCGAAAGAAAATTGAAAAACTTTGTTGAAGGGCAGAATTGAATGTATTAGAAAAAAATCTAGATACTTACATATCATTTTCAACTGTCTACCTTTATGACCAGATTTTTTTTTTTTTTTTGATCTTTACTACATTGTTAAATTACTCCGGGTAGTATCAAGTATGATGATACATAAAGAACCTTTAATGATCTGTCTCTTCAATTGCAGTTTCTCAGCCCGCTATTACTTGTGGGTTCAAAATGGCTCATACAAGTAATAGAATCCATTTAAAAGGCATTTATCCAGCAAGAGTCTCCCGAGTCTTGAGCTAGACATCAACTCTCTGTGCTTCTCTAAGTGCAGCCTCGTGAGACATTAGCTGTATAATAGGTTGTAGTTCTTGACTATATTTGAGTTCTTCAAAAAAGCTTCTTCATTTTACAGCATGATCTTTGTGCCTTTATTTACCTGTTATTTTACTTTCATCTTTTATCATTTTTGCGTTTGAGGACATGTTTTACTATGTCCTGATAATGATGAAATGTGTCCTAATTTTTATTAACTCCCATAATTATCCAATAGTTAAATTGACTACTATAGCCACACTGAAGAATTCTCACAGAATCTGTCAAGATACTGGCTAAGGATACATGAATGGAATCTTAAATAATATAAGATCTGTAATCTAAATATATTTGTACTGAATTTGGAAGTGTTTTCACTGAAAAGGTTGTTTTTATGCACATGTAGACTGTTGCCTACACTCGGACTGACAGTGAAAGACAAGGGAATACGAGGCAGTTCTCCCTCTGCTCTGCGACCTGGGAAACTCTGAGCTTGCCATTTCCTCTGTTGAAAGATGAGGGGGTTGGATGGCATCTGACCCCCCTTCTCCCATCTTGAAGTAAATGAAATCTTTGCTGAGTCTAAGAGATCCCAGTCCTTCTTTGAAGAAAAATGTTCCAACTTCATTTTAATGTCATGCACCCAGTTATCCTTTTCTTCAGTATAATTTGCTGTTGTGGTTTTGTATCTTACAGATGCATTTCTGTTTTCTTTTATAACATCTTACTCAAAATTAAGAAAGTAGAGATGTAGAGTAGCATTTTCTTGGATCATTGGCGTAGTGAAACAACTTAATTACAAGGAGCTTATATGTAATGCCAGAGCTGGGAAAATCAGCAGTTTTATGCTGCCTTTGTCATTATGGCTGCTGAGGCTCTAAAGAAGCTTTCTCCCTGCCCCCTTACTACCTCACACATGCCAGCATAATCCTAACTGTAAAGCACAATCATAAAGTTGGACTGATTAAAGCTGCTTAAGTCATTGCTATAGAAACTCTGACATTATTCTAAAGTGATCTTTCATAATCTGACTTTAGTCCCCCTTCCATGTATCTTGCTCATTAAGTTGTGAGGAAAATAATTATATTTGCTTTATTAATGAGAAAGGTATGAGTATTCCAATATCCAAACTAGTGAAACTACAAGACCATATTTTGAATAAGAAAAATAGAGTACATGATCTAATTTTAATCATATCCTATTTTAAATAGGATACAAATATTACAGTAATGTTTTCCTGTGGTAGAAAGCAGTACAGTATCGTGTGTTTGATTTATGAAAGACAGTTTTTACTTTGTGAAAATCTCTTTCACAAAACACTGCTTACCCTGTGCTTGTTTACCTCAACTGCATTCCTCATCCTTGCAGAGAATGGTCAATAAGGGGCTTGGGAGCTGCTTGCTGACTTACTCAAGCCCTTTTGGCTTTGATCATTGTCTGAATTCAAAATGTGGAACAGAATAAAAAGAATAATTCCATCTTGTTTTCTGTCTTCACAGGCTCTGTACAACTCAATCAAGAATGAAAAGCTTGAATGGGCAGTGTAAGTATGCTGGATGTCAGCTTTGTAATAAACAAACTAATTGCTCTTTTCTTACTGTCTTTCTTTATACCTTAGAAGTGATCTTAGAGAAGGATTAAATATGCATGGACAGTTCTCATTTTTCACCAGCATCTTACCTACTTTGTATAAAACCTAAGTATCCGTGTCTTTTTCTTGATACCCAGCATGCTCCTATTCTGCTTTTAATCTGGTTGCTATGCCTGTAGCCATTTATTGTCTTTTTAATGTATCATTTTTAAAAATAGCATTCTAAAAGAAAATCTGATAAAATTACATACATTTCAAACTCTAATACAAACGTTTTTGGCACAATTCATTTATTTTAATCTCTCCTTCTTGTCATTGTAGATCAAAGCTTTCCAATCCTATTTCCTGTGCCACCAATTATACCAGGATATTGATAGATACACTTGAGAAATGATAGATTAAATAAAGCTAAAAAAAAAAATGTTTTTAACTGCAGAACTTCCAGAAGCTTATATAATGCCAATTTATATTGTCAGTCTCTAAGAGAATAGAATTTGCAGTGTTTCCTGAACCTATCTGACAGCAAAATGTAGTGTTTCAAGGTACATACTTTGAAGATACTATGACAAATAAATTACACCTAACTCTGTGTAGACCAACAATACCACTCTTGTTAAATTTTTACTGATCAATGCGGGAGTTAAGAATTGATCTTTAAAAAATTGCTAGGGAAGAATCTTTTAAATTTTTAATGAAGTTGTAAAGAAATTAAGTCAAAATATGTTTTTTGATTAGAACTACATGTGAATTTTATTTTTGATTTCCACTCATATTAAGCATTCATAAATATTTTTCTACCTAACATAGCAATTTGCAATGAACTTAAGTTTACAGAATCATAACAAAAAAATAAAAAATATCAATACCACTTGAATTGTTTCCACTAATTGTAAGGTCATATGGTACTGTTTGAAATTAGGGATTCAAAGTTTAAGTTGATACCATAATATTTACAACTATATGTGATGGCTTGTGTCTCTGTATGTGTGTGTGTGTGTGTGTGTGTGTGTATGTGTGTATCATGAGATTCACTTAATGAGTTTTCTGTGAAATGAGATTAATAAGAATTCATGGTCTGAGATCCAAAGTGATAATTTTTTATTTATCTCTCTTTAATGAAAGTGGATTTCCTAGACTGTCATAAATGATGTACTTAGAATCTTGCTGAAATATTAAAAGCGTATCCTGACCTATGCAGAATATCGACTCTAGAAAAAAATTAATAAAAATGAAATAATTATTAACATTCACACTAAGGGAGAGAGTATTTTAAGGATTCTTTTATAAAGTTGTTTTAAAAAGCGAGTCAATATACTCCTGAGGATCTGTTTTGTAAACCTAGGTTTTTGATATATTGAATTTGTTACAGTATACTTTATTTATATTTACGTAGTGGCAATTTGGTGCAAGAAAACTTGATCTTGGGGCCCTATGCATGTGTGGGGGTAGGAGTTTACCCAAGAACTTCTATCTCCCTCTTGTCAAGTCAACAGAGCATCATGTTCAGGAGCCCAGATCCCAGGGTCAGATGGGTTTAGGTTTGAATTCCAGCTTTGCCACGTACTAGCTGGATCACTGGCCATGTTCACCTCTAGGCCTCAATTATTGAGCCTCATATAACCCTCAGATTGACACTGTGAATATTCTAAAACACTAAGTTATCCCTCAGATTATGGTAACTAATATTGTTAAAGCCCTGATTTCTATCTGCTTTGTCATTTTCCTTTTTGTTTCTCTCTCATTTCAGTGCTTTCACGTTTATTCTTTATCATCTACCAAGAATAAAGCATTAGAGTAGTTTATCATATAATTAATTTTCTTCACCTTTAAAAGATTGGATAAAATGATCACAACTGTCCTCAGTTTTAACATTCTGTGAATTAAAAAGTTTTTCTGTTAGTGTTTCTCAAGCTGACTTCCTGTGGAAAGGACACTGCTGTGTCTTAGAGGCTGTAAAACAATTAGTTTATGGGTCAGTGTGATGTCCTCTCTGAATTCCTACAGAGATAAAGGGTCAATACCCAGATCTTTTCGTCATTGAGTCCTATTTTGATCTTAAAGTACCTTTTAACAGCTACTAAAACTAGTGGTCCCTAGAACACACTTTATAAAGAAAACCCTACTGTATGTCAATTTGTATGATCCTTCAGATGAAGAACTAAGCTTTTTCCTTGATAAATAAGTATGAGCAGGTATGTAATTATGTGCAACACTGTGCTCACCGGTTCTCCTTGTACCCTCTGATCACACCTTCTCTTACGCACTTTCCTCCTATAATTCATTAATGTTGGTACCTCCCAAATATCAGCACTTAGAGTTGTCATCTTTCACTAAAAGTGCCTTTCTCGGCAATCTCATTCATTCCTAAAACTTTATCTGCTGTATCTGTAAAAATTCTTCCCAAAATATATATACAGCTCTGACCTCTTTCCCAAATCTAATTTATCTTTTTGCAGTTTCCCGCAGGATATTTCCAAGGGCAGTTAGCACTCATCATCTGTCTGTAAGCTTTGTAATGTGTTCTCTATTTCTATTAATGAAACCAGTATTTCCCTGCTTACCTAGATTTTGGCCTCTACATCACCTTTGGCTCCTCCCACGCCACCTCACTCACTGCTGCAGAAATGGCTTCAGAGAGTTGCTCTTCTTCATTCCTGATGCTGCATCAGAATTCAGACATCCTTGCTTTTTGCCTCCTGACAAGTGCCTCCATCTCCAGCTTCTTTCCTCTGCTTTAACCTATTTTGAAGTATTCCTCTGCTCTAAAACTTCAGTTAGGCTCTGCACATTCTGCCAGTAATCTATTTTATTTTCCACTGTATGTTCACACAGCCTACATTTCAACTAAGCTGACACTAGGTGCTATTCCCTGTACTTGCCCCATGGCTTCTCGCCTTTTTGCCAATGTTCATAAAGTAACCTCTGCTCAGAATCTACATCCCTACCATTCCTTTGTGTTCAAGCCTACCATCCTTTATAGCCCGGCTCATAATCTCTTCCATGACTTCTTTCCTAATCTTATCAACCAGAAATAATCCTAGCCCTTAAATGTCCTTTTTACCTTATCTCATGATACCATCAGTTTCTACTCCCCATGATAGTTATTTGTAGGAATGTCTCATTAGACTGTAAGCTCATTAAAGAAATGATACATGTCTGGATTTGTTCCTTTAAAGCTTCCTTTGCTAAGCATAGTGATTATATGTAATAAAGTCTGCATAAGATGATAGAAGAAATAATGACAACAATGCAAAGAACTACATTTCCTAGAGTATCAGCCTACAGTTGGGTACTTTAAACAATAGTTATAGGGAAGATGATGCTGCTACAAAATTTGCACAATAATGTGTACATTACATGGGGGGTATCTTGATGTTGATTTTAGAACCTCAGAAGAAATCAAATTATAGATTCACAGAATGTTATAACTAGAGGGACCTTGGAGGTTTTTAGTTCATTGGATTTCTAACTGGGTTCCATGGAGCCCTGGGGTTCCAGGGAGATGTCTGTGGGCCACTCTATGTCATGTGAGTGAAGGGAAAGGAGGAAGATAAGAGGGACCCAGTTTTGCCTCCCACAAGCATCGTGCCTCTTTGAAATAACCAAAGCAGCCCCACTTTTATCTTTTTAAAATATATATTTGTTCTACTTAGTATTTTTTTATAAAAAGTATCTGTACTTTAAAAAATTTTTTTGGAAAAACACTACGCCAGTCCAGTGTTCTCATTTTCTCATATGAGGAAAGTGAAGTCAAGAAGCATTCATTAACAGATCCAAAGTCACGGTTAGCATAGGGGCAAAGGCAGGATTTGTTTCCCCTGGCAGCAACATGCTGCCACTCTTCTCTGTCACTACATTCTCAAAGTCTTTGCTGGGCAGCAATCTTGTCTTAATGTTTCCATGTCAACTTTCGATTCAGTGTAGATAAGAAAGTTTTATATTAAATTTTTAGTCTCATTAAATCCTTCTAGAACTACTAGTGTTCTCCCAAGCAAGTTAGGTATCTAGGATCATTTATTCCTCATGCAATCTTTAAGTAGCTACTCCTGTGCCCGGCCAGGTGCTGTACCCTAGACGCGAATATGAAAAAGACAGGCTCTCTACCTAATGAGAACACAACGTAGCGGTGGTGGGAGGGGGTGGACTGTTCAAAGATGAAAACATAAAAATTGTAGTGAAGAGTGCAGTTAGCCAAATTGCCTCGTGGAAGATCTCAGCGTCCTTCATGCAGGACAATTACCATTTCTTTCCCAGTGCCTTTGCTCAGTTGTACATTATTCATAAAGCATCTATTTGTTGACCTACTTTGTACTAGGCAGGATACTGGAAATTTGGGGAGAACGGAAATATATAAAGCATTAAAGCATTTTCCCTTGCCTTAAGAAATTTTACAGCTTAATACAAATGATGGAAAAAACAGGTAAGGAGTAAGGTACTCTCTCTGATTGGGATGGGGTGGGTGAGGTGAGATGAAGAGGCTATGGGAGCTTATCCCTTATGTTAAAATTGCTTAGAATTGAGCTACATGAGGCTCTTCAGAAAATACAGCAACTCACAGAAAAGAGAAAATAAAATAAGTGCGGTATTATTCATTAGGAAAATTAATGGTCTTCTTTTGTTTATTGCTGTTATTGTACAACAGTGTTTAGGAGATGTGAGAAATCTTTCTTACCCTAATTTTTAAAATTATTAAAAATTCATGTATCCAGCCTCACTTTAATTAAGACGCAATAAAACTAATTTTAAGTAATGTGCTTCTGGGCTCCCCCGCCCCCCACTCTCATTTCCCTCATCCTCTGGGTTGCAGCAGCATTGCCTTTCTTATCATCTTGCACAGATGTTCTCTTTAACTCTGAATAAGCATTTTTAAAACGTCACATCATCGAATAATCTGTGCTGTTTTGTATTCACCTAGAACTCATTTTATACAAGCAGTTTAAAATCTTTATCATCTTTGCTGCTGAATTAAATCGTTTTCTGTCTGCCCTCACATATCGAAATATCCTGGCTGATTAGGTGAGGTGGTGGCACATTGGGATCTTTCTGTCTTCCAGATCGTGTGTTAGGAAAGCCCTGAGCTTTGAAAAGTATGGTTTTAAATGCCAGCGGTTCATTGTTAGGCTTTTTTTCTTTTTTGTCGTTATGAACTTTAGTTATGGCTGTTCTTTTCAGGAAACCAAGCCTGCCCATTTATTGGCTGATTTTAGGAAGGAGAGAAAGCTCTTCAAAGATATCCTCCCTCCTTACCATTATTATGTGTCATGGTGCCTGAGAGTGTGAGAGTATCTACCTGCATTTACATCTGTGTGTATTTTGGAGAATGATAGGTAAAGGCAATGGAATAACCATTGTTCTTTCATGTGGCACTTTATAATTCTTTATCCAGTTCAAAGGTCTGGATCTGAAAGTGACAACTTCTGCCAAAGTCTCTTTGCTATACAGTCTCTGAAAAAAAGTCTTTTTCCAAGCAAAGAACCCTTCTAGAACTCTTTTACTTTCATGACTTCAGCCCTTTCCATATTTTACTTAACTGAGTGTTGATTCTGATTTCATTGTAGGTAATAATACATGTCAATTAAAATGTAGTCTCAATTATTATTCTATAGGAAATGGCCATCTCAAAAAATAGTTTGATTCCCACCTAAAAAAATTCGTCTTTTAACTTAGACTGATTTAGTTGAGCTACCTTTAGCTTAGGAATGTAATTTATTGCTTTGCACTTAAAGTTTCTTTATCGTTTCCTCTTTTATTATAATTCTCCTTGATTTTTGTCAACATTGGAACCCTCTGGGAAGAACATTTGAAATTCCCTAACTATAGCTTTTAGATTTGAACTCGTATCCTTTGTCTTATTTTAAAATACTTTTTACTTTAAGATAAAATTATTTTATTTCCATAAAAAAGATAAAAGTAATTCATTTTTATAATTATTCTATTAAATAACTTTATTATCCTAATGCCCTAGTGAATCTAGATAAATGAATTTGTTACTCAGGATAGTGTTTTTTAATAGTAGGTATAGATAAATGAAAACTTTCTTCCTCAAACAAGTTATTTTAGATCAAGACATTTATGTGGTACTTTGATCTAAGAAATCCAAAAGTAGTTCTCATTTTAAGCTTTCAAATAGCCACCTATAGGTTGATCATAATTACTAGTGAGAAAACTAAGACAAAGAGAAATTGCTACAGGTCAGACAGTGGTTGTAGATAACGGCAAATATAATAAATATACAAAGACAAATTGGGTGGAGGGGGAGGTAGGAGGGTTAGCATTAGGAGTCATCGGTAGTGAGAGAACTAGCAATGGAAAAATTAATAAAATCGTGTAAGATATTTGACTATAAAGAAGAAATAGGGGATGGCTCCATAGTGTAGTGGTTAGCACATCTGCTTTGCACGCAGAAGGTCCTGGGTTCGCTCCCCAGGTGGAGCCACGGACCATACCCCGGGTGCACCAGGCCCTGGGTGCACGCCGCGAGCATGTGGGAGGGGACGCCTAGCCTTCAGAGATGCAGTTCTTAAGGGGAAACAGCAACCTCCATGAGTCACGGGTGGAAGTGGGGGATGGAGAGGGGTGGGATTAAAAGAGGGGAAGAGAAAAAAAAGAAGAAATAAAACTCAGTTCTCTATATAGAGTGCTCATACTCTTAAACAGTTTGTGGATATGCATTGTGCCTCAACGAAATACTAGAATAGAATAACATTTAACATTCTCATTGTCATTGCTATTTGTTCGATTATCCTCACAATTCTCACATGAAGGATATACTACATCATGCTGGATTCTTGGTAAAATAATAATTCTAATGTTAATATTATATAGAGTTTACAAATTTAGAAGACAATCTAAATGAATATTAAGTAAGGATAAATCTATGGATATGTAAAGAATATTATTGATTTGATCTATAAATTTGGTAAAAAAAAAATGCATTGAATATAAGATAAGGAAAGAAAAGCAACAGAGAGAAATGCCCTAGTTCTTAAAAAATGATCATTAACTTGAAGATTTTCAAGCTAAAGAATTAATATCACTTAAAAATTTGTCAGCTAAAAATGATATTGATTGTGGGTCCATCTCCTAGATTTTGGTGTTTAAAAGACGAAAGATTTCAGGAATTAAAAATTAAGGAAGATTATCTCACATAGCTCTATGAAATGTAATTTTACTAAGAATCTGAATAAGTAGCCTTTTTTCTCAGCCATCTCAACTATACTGAACTCAGGTATGTAGGAAACTGGAAAAAAACACCATCCAATTCTTACCTTCAAAAGGGCAAGTTAAAAAAAGAAAGTCTGCTTTCTATTAAGTAGCATCTCAAAGCTGAGATTGAGATAGTTACTTAGAATTTTTAAGGATTTAATTGTTGTAACAGTTTAATATCCATAAAGATGATAATGAGAGTAATGTAATTTACAAATGTTGTTCTTTGCTTCACATTATTTTTAACTTCAGAATATACAGAGCAAACAGGTTGGTGAGCAGATG
>NW_006439192.1:98970-113740 GCF_000325575.1 Pteropus alecto | reverse complement strand
AGGGGATGGCTCCATAGTGTAGTGGTTAGCACATCTGCTTTGCACGCAGAAGGTCCTGGGTTCGCTCCCCAGGTGGAGCCACGGACCATACCCCGGGTGCACCAGGCCCTGGGTGCACGCCGCGAGCATGTGGGAGGGGACGCCTAGCCTTCAGAGATGCAGTTCTTAAGGGGAAACAGCAACCTCCATGAGTCACGGGTGGAAGTGGGGGATGGAGAGGGGTGGGATTAAAAGAGGGGAAGAGAAAAAAAAGAAGAAATAAAACTCAGTTCTCTATATAGAGTGCTCATACTCTTAAACAGTTTGTGGATATGCATTGTGCCTCAACGAAATACTAGAATAGAATAACATTTAACATTCTCATTGTCATTGCTATTTGTTCGATTATCCTCACAATTCTCACATGAAGGATATACTACATCATGCTGGATTCTTGGTAAAATAATAATTCTAATGTTAGTATTATATAGAGTTTACAAATTTAGAAGACAATCTAAATGAATATTAAGTAAGGATAAATCTATGGATATGTAAAGAATATTATTGATTTGATCTATAAATTTGGTAAAAAAAAAATGCATTGAATATAAGATAAGGAAAGGAAAGGAACAGAGAGAAATGCCCTAGTTATTAAAAAATGATCATTAACTTGAAGATTTTCAAGCTAAAGAATTAATATCACTTAAAAATTTGTCAGCTAAAAATGATATTGATTGTGGGTCCATCTCCTAGATTTTGGTGTTTAAAAGACGAAAGATTTCAGGAATTAAAAATTAAGGAAGATTATCTCACATAGCTCTATGAAATGTAATTTTACTAAGAATCTGAATAAGTAGCCTTTTTTCTCAGCCATCTCAACTATACTGAACTCAGGTATGTAGGAAACTGGAAAAAAACACCATCCAATTCTTACCTTCAAAAGGGCAAGTTAAAAAAAGAAAGTCTGCTTTCTATTAAGTAGCATCTCAAAGCTGAGATTGAGATAGTTACTTAGAATTTTTAAGGATTTAATTGTTGTAACAGTTTAATATCCATAAAGATGATAATGAGAGTAATGTAATTTACAAATGTTGTTCTTTGCTTCACATTATTTTTAACTTCAGAATATACAGAGCAAACAGGTTGGTGAGCAGATGGAATGTGATTATAATATTAGTAACCTACTGGTCCCAAAGCAGTTTTAGAATCACTGAGGTACAATGAATTATGGAGGTTGGGATATTTTTTCTAAAATGCTGAAGATTTTGAATTTTATATCTTATCAAATGTCACATCTTTGATTTTTGTTAAAGGATGGCACAAGAAGAAAATGCAATAAGTATAATTTCTAAACAAAGCATAATATGCATGCAGTGGCTAATATAGTTCCTTGAATATCTTAGACAATAGTTGTTTAGATTTCATTGAGTATTTTGTATATATACATTGTGATATACATATATACATACATTTTCAGAGATGATAAAAATTTAGCCAAATCAGTATACTGAAAGAAATTACTTTTAGTTGTCTGTTAAAAATTTCTTAGTAGATCTTTTGGAAACAGCTAACATCTAGCTTGGCCCCAGTGTACTCCCAACAACTTTTTTTTCCCCAACCATTTTAACATCTACAGTTAAGTTTTTCTTAGTTTGGAAAGCATGCTACAATCATACATACAGTCAGATCCTTTATTTCAGAAAGCCAAGTTACTAGCCTGTTTCTTCCTCCCTTCTGGCAACATTCTTCCCGCTGTTAAAGAGCTAATGGTGGAGCTTGACATTTTTAATAAGAGCATATTCTTTTCTTTACAGTTAAGATACCTGTGTCAGAATAAGGTATTTTTAGAAAGTAAAATATATTTCCTTTTTCATCAGAATTTTTAATTTACGCGTTTTTTATTTTTATTTCTGGTAAGTGACAAAGATTCATTTTAAACTCATCGTGACATAATACGATGTGATATAATAGAAACCCCATGACAAATGAGCACATTTTTTAATAAGTTTATTTTTCACTTTATTTTCCAACAATCACCTGATCACAGTATTGAGGCGATATTTAACTTAATGTTCTGTTCCTGTACTCAACTACTATGTTCATTTTTCAAAAAAGATTTTTTGAGTTATAATTTACATACCATAAAATTCACCCATTTAAGTGTCCAGTTTCAAAGTTTTTTGTTATGGGATTGCATAACAATCACCACCGTCCATTACTGTCATTCCAAAAAGATTCATTGTGCTTGTGATTTTGCATGGCTTGTGAACAGCCCGAGGTCTGTTAGCCACTTACCATGGGTTCTGGCTACATGGGATTCGCCTGTCTGAACCTTGGTTTTTCAGAGATGGTAACATCTACCTTTATAGGGTAGTTATGAGATTAAGAATTAAGTTATGATGTTCATAGTAATATTTGGAGGTTCAAGATGGAGTTTGGTATCCGATTCATACCCCAACTCCCATCTGTAATGTTCTGGCTGTAGGCGTATGCACACAGTACTGAGCTAAATGAAGTCAGGTATCTGCTCTGTAGTCCAAAGTGGAAGGTTCCCTAGGAAAGTTAAATTGAAGAATGAGATGGGGATTCGAGTGATTGCCAAGCTTGCTGATTAAGCTTAGCGCATCTAACTTGAATATGGACTAAGAAGCCAGAAATAAAAGAGCCAGTAAGAAGCCTGGCCCACTGGGTGAAGTAGAAGAGAGAGAGTACTCTGCTTGATGACAAGAGGAAGTGAGGGGAGAAGGGGGAGAAGTTCACGTGAAGTTCACAGTTCAGAAGCACAGGCTCACTAAAGATGAGACCAAATCACAGAACTATAGAATGCTGCTCTTCCCCCACCTTATCACCACATTACTAAAGGCCTATTTATAGAAATTCCTTCTACTCAGTCATTGTCTCTGACTATCAAGAAAAAATTACAAGGCATACTAAAAGGTAATAAACATGGTTTGAAGAGACAGAGCAAGCATAAGAACCAGATTCATACATCGCAGGGATTTAAAATGATCAGACCAGGAATTGAAAACAACTATGGTTAATATGCTAAGAAAGCTATTGAATACAGTAGAAAGACTAGATAGGCAATGTAAACGAATGGAAATTCTAAGAAAGAATCAAAAAAATGCTAGAGATCAAAAGCACTAACAGAAGTGAAGAATGCTTTTGATGAGCTCATTAGTAAGACTGGACATAGCTGAGAATAGAATCTCCGAGTTTAAGAATATGCCAATAGCCTTTTCCAAAGTTCATGCGCCCAGACGGCCGGACTGCAGGTTTTTCCTTGCGGCCGAGGCGCCAGAGCACAGTACGAACTGCGGCGGCAGAAGTCATGGCAGGACAGGCGTTTAGAAAGTTTCTTTCCCTCTTTGACCGAGTACTAGTTGAAAGGAGTGCTGTGGAAACGGTAACCAAAGGAAGCATTATGGTTCCAGAAAAATCTCAAGGAAAAAGTATTGCAAGCAACAGTAGTAGCTGTTGGATAGGGCTCTCAAGGAAAGGGTGGAGAGATTCAACCAGTTAGTGTGAAAATTGGAGACAAAGTTCTTCCAGAATATGGAAGTACCAAAGTAGTTCTAGACAACAAAGATTATTTCTTATTTAGAGATGGCGACATCCTTGGAAAGTATGTAGACTGAAATAAATCACTATTGAAATGGCATCCTGTGAAGCTGCCCATTCCACTGAAGTTCTGAAATCTCATGTAAATAATTTCCATGTTTCTTTTGTCATAAATTAATGATATCCAAAGATAGATAGATAGATAGATAGATAGATAGATAGATAGATAGATAGATGTCAATAGAAACTTCAAAAATGGAAAAGTAATGAGAAAACAGCGGGGATGGGGGTGGGGTGGGGTGGGAATACCCGAGAACTGTGGGACAAACACGAAAGATGTAACATACATGTGATGAGAATACCAGAAAGAGAAGAAAGGAAAAAAAGGAAATTTGAAGCAACAGTGCCTGAGAATTTACCTCAAGTTCATATCAGACACCAAACCACAGATCCAGAAAACTCTGAGAATGCCAAGCAGTATAAAGACAGGCAGGCAGAGCTGATCAATCTCAGAGCAAAGCCACTACTGGGCATGGAGGGTTCCCCTGTTATGCCCAGGCAGGGGAGTTAATTCACTGCCCCACTCACTACAGAATGTGGCTTTGGCGCCCCCCAACTAGGAAGTCTTTTCAGGAAGCAGGGGATTTGGGAGTTGCCTCAAGTGGACTCTCCCAGTCCTACCCAGGCAGGATCCAGACTCGGCCCCACCTGCTGTACAACATGGCTCCCAGCCACTTCTGACAGGAAGGGCTGATAAGAACACCCAGAAGCTTCATAACCCAGCAATTCTTCAGCCGAAAGGTGGGAGGGCAGAGCTGATTGCTCCAGAGCAAAGTCAGTGGCCCTTTTCAGCCAGGGAATATGGGGCACCAATGGCTTGAGTCAAGACTGCAAAGAGCATTAGTAGCCTTGGAGCTGTTTCTCTCACTGTACCTGAATAAAGTTTTCAGCCCATCCAACCAGGGAACCTTACCAGAGACACAGGAAGCTGCTCAGCCCATCCAGCAGCCTGCCTATAGTGACACTTGAATGGGGAGCACAGCCCATGGCTTTCCCTGTCTGTAGAGCAAAACTGCTGGCCGCATCTGACCAGAATATTCAATGCACACTCTTACCTGATTCAGGGCCCCAAACAATGAGCCATGTAGACCCTGGGTCTTGCCCTGCTACCCTACGAGGGCAGGGAGGCTAATTCATAGCCCCCCTACTGTAGTACCCAGTTCCTCAGAGCTGTCCCATTGTTAAGTGGCACATGACTGTAATCCAATTTAAAAATTGGCAAAAGACCTGAATAGCCATTTTTCCAAAGAAAATGTATGAAAGACCAACAAGTACATGAAAAGATGCTCAGCATCACTAATCATTAGGGAAATGCAAATTAAAACCGCAAGGAGTTACTTACTACCTTATACCTATTAAGATGGCTACTATCAAAATGTCAGAAAGTAAGTGTTAGCAAGCATGTGGAGAAAAGGAACCTTGTGCCTATCAGTGGGAATATAAAATGATGTAGCCACTATGGAAAGCAATATGGTAGTTTTTCAAAAAATTTAAAAAATTACCATATGTTTTAGCAATTCCACATCTGGATATATCCCCAAAAGAATTGAAAGCAAGGACTTTAAGAGATATTTGTACACTCATTTTCATAACAACATTATTCACAATAGCCAAAAGCTGGAAGCAACTCGTGTCGCTCGATGGGTGAATGGATAAACAAAATGTTATAATTACATGTACAATGGAATATTATTCATCTTGAAAAAGGAAAGAAATTCTGCCACATGCTACAATATGGATGAACCTTTAGGACATAATTCTAAGTGAAATAAGCCAGTCACAGAAAGATAAATATGATACGATTCCACTTAAATGAGGTATCTAGAGCAGTCAAATTCACAAAGACAGAGTGAGATGTTAATTGCCAGTAGTTGTGGTTATTTAATGGATATAGAATTTCAGTTTAGGATGATGAAAAATTCTGGAGATGTATGGTAGTTTTGGTTTTAAAACAATATGAACCTACTTAATGCCACAGAACTGTACCATATACAATTAAAAAAATAAAGGTACATATAAATATGAATGCTGGTAATGCCTTCACTTTTTCTGCCTGGCGAACTTGAACGTATCTTTATTGTCCAACTTCAATATCACATTCTTAGTGATGATTTCACAGGTTGAGTAATATTTCAGTAGTTCTGCTCTAGAAATTTTTTTTTTCCCTTTTTATGTGTTATTCTCTCCTCCCCCACAAAAGTCCACCAATTTATTTTCAGTATTTGAATTCCACAAAACTGAGGCCCTTCAAGATAGCTCAATTTTCCAGTTTGGTGCTACCTTAACCACTTTGGTACAATTGAATTACTCCACTATAATGAAACTTGACAAATGGAGTATTTCAAAATCTGCTCAGTGGCTGGGTCGGTGTAACAGTATTCAGCTTTCGTAAATTTTAGGAAGCAGTTGTTTTCCATTCCTTGTGGAATTTCAGTGAAGTATAAGACTCCAGTGGATTCATATGATTCCTTATCTAATATTTTTGTTTAAAAATAAAAATACCTCTCATGAGTAAGACAGAATGCAGGAAATTCATGATTTACAGTTGCCCTTTAGAAAGAACAGAGAAGTAGAAAGGTTATCCACTATCAGCACTAGAGTTTTTGTCCTCCAATGAACTGCATCATGAAGTAGTGGACTTAGACCACCCAGTGAATCACGCACTTAATCACTAAGAGAACAGTACCCAGTTGGTGTGAGGAATGTTTGGGGAAATTTTGTAGGTTGTAAGGTGTTGAGATGTCTGGAATTTTCATTAGAAAATACTTTACTAGGAATCTTTCTAAATGTACAAAATATTCGTGTATGAGTCATTCTTTTCACAGTCAAGACCGAGAGCCCTGTTATGTTTTCTGCATTCTACTTTAACAAAATCATTTTTATTGTCATTCTGAAAATGCCTCAGTGGTTCAGGGTACAAGGAAAATCCTAGTTAGAGGGTTCTTTTATATCAAAATGAGTTAACTAGAATTATTTTTATCAGTATATTGTATTAATTTACATCTGCTTTTGTGTACTGTGGAAACAGCCTCCCTTATGGGGAGTCACTGGCATTTATGATACCTATAAAAACAATAAAATCTCACAGTGATGAAATCAGAAAAAACATGAATCCTGGTATAAGGTGATTGGTTCCTATTCTCTGCCAGTTCTATATCTCAAATAGAACCTAGCACAAGTTCTTCTGAGGACTGGGAAGATGTGGGAAAAAGACAAGGAATAAAGGAAAAGGGGGCTCACTTCCGGGAAGTGGAGGGATGGCTGCCAAGGAAGGAAAAAGTCTTCACAATATTATTATTGGTATTACTTTCATCCTGGATGTCCCAGGCAGCACACACCCATATATAGCAAAGGATAACCACCACCAGATGGTACCAACCCACATCTGTGTCCAGAATAGATTTTTTACTCTCAGAGCCTGATGAGGTCATTTCATTAACCTTCACAATATCAAGAGTAGTTGTTTTGCAGGATTAAATGTTTTCAACCCTCACTTATGTCAGGTTTTACTTAGCCATACTCTGTTGAACATTCCTCCAATTATTGTTGTCCTATTATTATCTTTTGGTTTTAATATCAAATGTCATAGAATATACAAACCTTTCTAACAGCAGCCTTATTTAAAAGAAAGCCCCATATGTAATTTAAAATTTTTGAATAGCCATGTCATAAAAGTAAAAGGAAACAGGAAATTAATTTTATAATATATCTTTTTAAATTTAACCCTATATATTCAGAATATTATCATTTCAGTATGTAATCAGTACAAAAATGATCGAAATATTTTTCATGTTTTTGTACTCTTTTGAAACGTGAATTTTTTTTACTTATTGCGCATCTCAATTTGGACTCTCCACATTTTAAGTTCTCAATGGCCAAAGCTGGAAAAATTCGAACAACAAATTAAATAATGATAGTGTTTGATTACAACCCAAAGAAAAAATTAAAATGTCCCTGTGTCTATACTTACAGAAAAATCCCAATTAGTGATGTAGAAGAAATGAGGTAAATAAAAAAATCACCATTGGGTCACCACAATAATAATTGGCACAGGCAAGATCCACTGATGAATGCCAAAATTAGTGGTCAGAAGTCTAAGGAGAGAGAAGATATTTTCAGTCATGAAATATCTCCCCAAATCATTCACAAAGGAAAATGCTAACTTTACAGTATAGAAACTTGGTAGACACCACCTTAACCAAGTGATCAGGTTAATATCACTAGTAATTAAACATATACCCCCTAATCTGAGGCACAGAGAGAGTACATCACCTATGGTACCCTTCTCAAAAATTTATAGCCTCAATCTAATCATGTGAAAACATCAAACAAACCTAAATTGGGGATATTCTACAAAATGATTGACTAGTAGTACGCTTCAAAGTGTCAAGGTTATAAAGGACAAGGAAAGACTGAGAAACTGTCCCTGACTGGAGGCGATATACAAGTGAATACACTGTGGGATCATGGATAGCATCCTGGAACAGGAAAAAAATAATGAAAACTGATAAAATCTGAATACAATCCAAAGCTTAATTCATTGTTTTGTACTGTTAATTTCTTTGTTTTGAAATTTTTTCCTTGATTATGTAAGATGTTAACATTCATGGGCATATGGGAACTCTGTGCACTGTCTTTGTAAATCTAAAATTATCTCAAAATAAAATTAAAAGTAAAATATAGATGTCTAAGTATCCAGTGTTCTTTTCATATATCTCACAAT
This sequence comes from Pteropus alecto, assembly GCF_000325575.1. Classification (NCBI taxonomy): domain Eukaryota; kingdom Metazoa; phylum Chordata; class Mammalia; order Chiroptera; family Pteropodidae; genus Pteropus; species Pteropus alecto. The sequence goes on along the minus strand of NW_006439192.1, from coordinate 105,417 downwards.
TATCAAATACCAGTAGAGAGAAAAAAAGGCTGTTTTTCTCTGATCACCAAATAAACACTTTTGGCAGTTGTGATTTTTCTGGTTTATTTTAAATAAAATTTATTGGTGGTTATTTTGGTTGAAGTTTTAATAAAAAGATTCAATAATCAAAGTTTAATAAACAGTGAAACCACAGGTAATTCAGGAAATTAAAACAAGGGAACTAAAACAAATATTCGTATTATGGTGCTATATTTTCCAGCAGTATATCAAAGCTTACTCATTTTCTTCTCTTCCCTCCTGTTTTTTAACTGAATGTGACCATCCATTTTCTGCCTCCTTATATTTAATGTACATTACAATCTCAAGCATTGCAGTGCTTGAAAGAACAGAGATTCAGAAAGCAGAGAGAGACGGGTTTTCTCAGTGTCCAATAGGGCGCCCCTATCATGACGTTTGGGAAAGTAGTAGCTGTAGGTGCCAAAGCACTGCACGTGGCACCGCCATCCTACCCCCTGGTGGCTTTACCTGTGGTTTTGTTATTAGAGATTAACCTGGTTATTTGGCAGATAGAGTGCAATAATAGTCATAGGACTTAACCTATATTAATTATCTGTTGTATTGTGTGTGCTTGATGCTATCTAGACCATGCAGAAATCGAAAATCAAAACCAAAATCATGCTCTCTGTCAAAGAACTACTTGCTTGAAAGAAGACAGACATGAAGGTACTGTAGTGGTTGGAAAGAGGAGCAGAGGCTTTAGAGATTTTAGAATCATATCCTCACTATCTCTTTAATTACTAGGTCTGTAACCTTTGGTGTTTATTAAAACTCTCTGACTCTGTTTCCCGAATCTGAATACGGGCCAATAATGTCAGTCTTACAAGACTGCCATGATCAGTAATACCTGGCGCATGGGAGACATTTAGTCAATGATAGCTGTTCTTATCCAGGGTCCTAGACCATTGGAAAACACGATAGTTTATTACACCAAATAACTTTGTTCATTGAGTATTGTGGTAGATGCTCAATCTTTGTGTTTTCTCCCTTTAGAGATGATGAAGAGAAAAAAAAGACTTCATCAGAAGGTACCGACGAAAAGGCTAATGGAACACATCCGAAGAGCATCAGTCGTATTGGGAGCACCACCAACCCATTCTTGGACATCCCTCGTGACCCGAATGCTGCTGTGTACAAAAGTGGATTCTTGGCTCGGAAAATTCACGCAGATATGGATGGAAAGAAGAGTAAGCACCCTTTCTTGTCATTTTCTATTTTATTTATTTCATGTTTAGGCTCAAAATTTTAAGTGAATTTATCTGAAATAATGTCAAGAATGAAGCAAAATTATACATGTTGATCTAGAGAAGTATTATTAAAGTTTGGTGAAGCCTCTAAGTCAGAAATCCACTGTGGCACTTGATCCTCTCCAAGTAGAATTAGAGAACTTCAAAAATGGAAGCCTTCTCACGGATTACTCATTTCCAACTTCTTACTAATTTATTTATTTTTGCTTTCAACAAATAATTTTGAGTACCTGCTATGTGCTAGGCATCAAAAGTATAGTACCAAATAGGATGGACAAGGGCCCTGTCTTCATGGCACTTACATTTCTGGTGGTAAGGGAAAGGTTGAACTTGTAACACAGAGAATGATCAGCAGTATAAAGTCCCGAGACAAAGCAGGAAGGGAAAGAATTGAGATCCACGTACATTTGGCCTTTGTGAAAGAATTGGCTTTTGTGGAAGATGGCCAGGTGTGACATAGGCAAACATGGCATAATTTATATTGGGAAATTGAAAGAGTTACATCTGACGGCTCTGTGAAGTATGAGACATAATTATCTACTGACAGAGATGATAATATTTGAGGTTTGAGAGGAATGGAGTATGTTTCCATGTTTGGAATAATCTTTTCAGAGAGTGAAATAGCAATTCGATATAGTCAAACAGGATAAGATAAGCTGATATGTATGCTAAAATTGGTAAGCTATACCTTTAGGGCTCCCCATCCACCTACAGACACACACGTGCAGTGCCAGGCAGGACAGGACCACTGCTTCCATCTGTGGCTGGGCAATTTTTCTTAACGTGTTAGCATATATATTAGGTTGTGGTGAAGAGAAACTCAAATAAAGTGGCTTTAACACTGACTTATGATGCCGAGCAAGTTTCTTAACATTTCTTACTTCTTTAGGAGTAACCCCACCATATACACCAGCGTACTAGAATACTTAATTTTTTCTAACAGCATTGTGTCAGGACTCTTGTAGCTGCAAGTGACAATAAGTACATCTAGCTTAGGAAAAAGGGTAAGAACATACCTGAAGATTAAGGATTGTCACCAGGACGCTTTCTCCATTTCTGTCTCTACGTTATTTTGCGTGTCAGCTATATTCATTGAAACGGAACTCCCTTACATGGCTGGATCCATGATTATTAGCAGCACTGAAGAGCATATGTTCAGTTTTGTCATCAAAAGGATTCTTTTCCATCCCCAACTTCCAATTTAGTATTCTAGGGTAAGACTACAATTTATATGACTGAGAGAATACTGTGATTGACAGCACCCACTTGGTTGCAATAGCAAGAGGAAAGTTCCTTCAAGAAAGAATAAGACACAGTTCCTGGTGGACAGAGCAATCGACATTCATCCCAGCATGCACACACACCCCTTTTCCAAATATTGAGTTCAATCAGTGCTTTTGCCAAACATACAATCTTTCATTTATAACTACAAATATACTCATCTTTGTCCTACATGCCATGTCTAGCTGTGGCTCCCATCTCCAAGGCTAAAATTTGCCAGTTAATGTCTGTTTCCCTCAGGTAGGGATGTAGTTTCACTCTACAGGCTAAATAAAAAATACAGAAATATCTGACATACTTATACTGAAGTACTAGAGGCAAAAATAAAAATAAAAACAATAACTGCACTTTAAAATGCCAGTTCAAGAAAAGGCAAAAAGGAGGTAAAACAGCTATTACTGATTCAGTGAATGTTACTATATCCTGCTGGACCAGGATAACAAAGTTAATTCACTTGAGCATCTTTTCATCTATTCATTTCCCTAGCAGTGAATTGGCATATTTGGTTAGCTTATTCCAACATATCCCTAGATTCAATTTATTGATGAAATTTTCTTTTTCATGTTTTCATGGGCCACCTTTGAGGATTATCAGAGAGAATTCTTCTCCTGGAAGGTCTGTTCCCTTAGCAGCCCAATGCTAACGAGCAAAGGTACAAAACCTAGGAGTTGCTTAGTAGTTGAGCCATCACAGATCTCTTGTACCAGGCCAAAGGCTTTCTTGCCAGCCAGATTCCTGTAAAGCCTTAATTATCTCATTTGAGAAGTTCTAGTTGATTAGGACCCTTTTAAGTATTAGGGGGCTTTTGTCTTTTTAGCAGTTTAAGTTCTGCCTTATCTAACTCTGCTTCTGGCTCTGTTTCTGCTCCTGCCTCATAAAACAAAAATAGATGGAAAAAAATGTATCAAGTAATCTGGGGCTATTTGGGCCCCAGTCTCTAGGCTTCATTCCTGTCTGTTGCTTTGTCACTGGGGGCTTTTTCACCTTTGCCTTCTAGAGGGATATTGGGAGGAGTCTCGAAGTTTCAGTTGCTTTAATTTCTCAGGCTCTTCCTGGATATGCCCATTCCAATTTTCCGTGGTTTTTCAAATCACTGTAGTGTGGACAGATCATTCAACTTCTTCAGTACAGGAAAGTACATAATTTTTCGTGGTAATTTTACATACACTAAAATTTACCAATTTAAAGTGTATCATTTGAGTTTTGAAAGACGTATACAGTTGTGTAACCACCATCATAATTAAGATATATAACATTTTCATTACCTGAAAAATTTCCATTAGATATTTGCAGTTAAATTTTTCCCCTTTTACTTCCCAGCCCATGGTATCCTTTTATCTATCCTTGAGCACCATACTTTTACCTTTTCTAGAATTTCAGTAAATGGAATTATATATTGTTTTGTGCTGACTTCTTTCACTTAATGGTATTCTTTGCAGATTCATCCATATTATTGTGTGCTGCATGAATTTATAGTTTGTCTTTCTTATTACTGAGTAGTATATTCATTCCATTGTTCGGATACCCCACAGTTTGCACCTTCACCAGCTGGACATTTGGGTGGATTTCATTTTTCGACTGTTATAAATAAACCTGCTTTGAACATTGACACATAAGTCTTTGTATGTATATATGTTTTCAGAAGCTACCTAGGAATAAGGGAGTAAGATTACTGGGGTGTATGCTAAGTATATGTTTAGATTTATAAGAAACTTCCAAACTGTTTTCCAAAGTATACCATTTTGTACTCGCCTGCCAGCTCTGTGTGTTATATCCACTCGATAAAATGATCCCTTTATCATGAAATGACCTTCCCCATCCCTGGTCACATTCCTTATTTTGAAGTCTGCCTTGTCTGATATCAGTGTGGTGACTCCAGCCTTCTTTTTAGTTTTTGCATGATGTACAGAAAATTGTTTCTGGCTTTTTAATTTTAATTTATGATCTCGTCTTTAAAATTGTTTTATACAGCATATTGGTAGGTCTTGCTTTTTACTCAGTAGATGACAATGTCTTTTAATTGGAGTATTTAGACCATTTACATTTATAGTAATTATTCACATAATTAATTCTAGATTTGCCATTTGCTATTTGTTTTTTATTTATTCCATCTTTTATTTTTTCCTTTTCCTGCCTTGTTTAGGATTGTGTGTGTGTGCACGTGTGTGTGTGTGTGTGTGTGTGTGTGTGTGTGTTTCTGTCTTTTTTCACTAGTAACGTATTAGCTGGACCTCTTTGTTTAAAAATTGTAGTGATTGCTGTAGTGTTTAAGTATGATCTTTAACTTGTCATGGTCTACCTTCAAATTTAACTGCTCATGTAGCTTGAGACCCTTATGAGAGGTTCTTTCTACTTTTACACATATTGACTATTTCTGGCATACTGGGTTTCTTTTTGCAGTTTCAAATTTCTATTTAATATGGTTTTTTTCTGCTTGAATAATTTCCTTATAGTAAACTCCTGCTGGCGAGAAATGTTCTCATGTTTCATTGGCTTTTTAAAAATTTGTATCTTATTTTTAGGAATTTATGTTCAATTCTTTGGCATAAATGTTTTTTCTTTCAGTAATTTTAAAATGTATCATTATTCCCTGCCCTATGTGGTTTCAGACAAAAAGTCTGATGTCGTTTTTTGTTCCTCTGTATCTAGCGTGGTTTTTCGCCCCCTCTCGCTGTTTTCAGGTTTTTCTCTTTATCTTTAATTTTCAGGAATTTTATTATGAGGTGCCCTAATATGTTTTTCTCTTTATGTTTTCCTCACCTGGCATTTGTTGAAGTTCCAGGATTTGTCAGTATATATTTTTCACCAATTTGAGAAATTTTTCAGCCATTATTTTGATCGCACCCACCCCTCTTTCTAGGACTCTAGTTAGACTCTTGTATGTTAAACCACTCGATATTACACAAAAGGTTCATCGAGGCTCTGTTCAATTTTTTCCAACTTTTTTTTTATTTTTAGTACTTTATTTTAATAATTTTTATCATGTCTTCAGTTTACTACAGTGTTTTCATTTCATATATAGTATTTTTTATCACTTAAACTGCAATGCGAATCTTTTATATCCTCCATTTCTCTCCTTATTAAGTTTGTATTTTTCTTAATGTTCTAGAGCATATTTGTCATACTTACAGTAGCTGTTTTAAGATCCTTCTCTTCAGATACCTTTCTGTCATTTCTAGGATATTACATTGATTAATTTTTCTGCTGATTATAGGTCATACTTTCCTGTTTGTTTGCATCCTAGTAATTTTCTTTTGAATGCCAGACATTGTTTCATTTTTTCAGGGCTGGATTTAGTTATACTTTTCTAAAGAATTTTGGATTTTATTCTATTGTGTGGATAAGTAACTTGTAGATTAACTGAATCCTTCAGAGACTTGCCTTTATCCTTCATTATAATAGATCCAAAGCAGCCTTTATTCTGAGACTTATTTAGCTCCATTACCAAGACATTATTACTCTTCTTTAGACTCTATCCAATGCCCTGGTATTTTGAAGCCTTTCCACTCTGTCTGATGAGAACAAAAACTATTCTTAGCCCTATGTGAGGTCTTCAAATTGTTCATTCCGTGTTTTTTGGTGGGTTCTCTCCCATGCATTCAGTAATTTGCTTTCACGTGTATTCACATCAGTGCTTCAGCCAAAACCTGGGGATTCCTCTGCAGATCTCCAGAGCTATCTCTTTGTGTAGCTTTCCCCTCTCTTTTATTATGCTCTACAAATTCTAGCCATCTCAGCCTCATCAAACTCCCTCTTTTCACAACTGGCTCGACACTTCCTCCCAGCAGTGCAGTAATCTGGGGCTCATTTGCTCCTTTCTCTTTGGAATAACAGTCCACAGTTACCTCCTGTACAATGTATGAAAACTTTTGTTTTATGT
>NW_006439192.1:87901-98184 GCF_000325575.1 Pteropus alecto | reverse complement strand
TTCTAGGACTCTAGTTAGACTCTTGTATGTTAAACCACTCGATATTACACAAAAGGTTCATCGAGGCTCTGTTCAATTTTTTCCAACTTTTTTTTTATTTTTAGTACTTTATTTTAATAATTTTTATCATGTCTTCAGTTTACTACAGTGTTTTCATTTCATATATAGTATTTTTTATCACTGAAACTGCAATGCGAATCTTTTATATCCTCCATTTCTCTCCTTATTAAGTTTGTATTTTTCTTAATGTTCTAGAGCATATTTGTCATACTTACAGTAGCTGTTTTAAGATCCTTCTCTTCAGATACCTTTCTGTCATTTCTAGGATATTACATTGATTAATTTTTCTGCTGATTATAGGTCATACTTTCCTGTTTGTTTGCATCCTAGTAATTTTCTTTTGAATGCCAGACATTGTTTCATTTTTTCATGGCTGGATTTAGTTATACTTTTCTAAAGAATTTTGGATTTTATTCTATTGTGTGGATAAGTAACTTGTAGATTAACTGAATCCTTCAGAGACTTGCCTTTATCCTTCATTATAATAGATCCAAAGCAGCCTTTATTCTGAGACTTATTTAGCTCCATTACCAAGACATTATTACTCTTCTTTAGACTCTATCCAATGCCCTGGTATTTTGAAGCCTTTCCACTCTGTCTGATGAGAACAAAAACTATTCTTAGCCCTATGTGAGGTCTTCAAATTGTTCATTCCGTGTTTTTTGGTGGGTTCTCTCCCATGCATTCAGTAATTTGCTTTCACGTGTATTCACATCAGTGCTTCAGCCAAAACCTGGGGATTCCTCTGCAGATCTCCAGAGCTATCTCTTTGTGTAGCTTTCCCCTCTCTTTTATTATGCTCTACAAATTCTAGCCATCTCAGCCTCATCAAACTCCCTCTTTTCACAACTGGCTCGACACTTCCTCCCAGCAGTGCAGTAATCTGGGGCTCATTTGCTCCTTTCTCTTTGGAATAACAGTCCACAGTTACCTCCTGTACAATGTATGAAAACTTTTGTTTTATGTATATTTTCAGGTTTTTCCATTATGATAGAAGGGTAGTTTCTGTAGCAGTTAATCTTTCAAGGGCATAGGTAGAATTAAACTGTTTACTGATCCCTTTTGTTAAGAAATTTTCTTTTTAGTTTCCTCATACCTCAAGAGAACTAATATTTACTGAGCTATGAAAGCGATAAGGGATTCTAAGCCTTTGAGTACAATTAAACTCTTTAGATATGTATTTAGAGAACCAGAAAGGGATTTCTTTTCTTCCCAGCTAATCTCCATGCTCCCCCGACCCCAGTTTTTTGGACTTTCAGTAATATCTGGTTGAACTGGTTTATCTCAGTGTTAGACTGCTGCTGCTTCTGGGAAATATACCAGAATGCCTGAACTGCTGCCGAATGCATCTGCTTTTCTCTTTTGAGAGATGTTCACCGAAAGCATTTCTAATACATTAAATAAAAACAAACGAGCTTTCCGGGAACAGGAGCTCCAAATAATTTTTGCAAGCCTGTGTAATGATACCTTTTGGGCATATTTATACTACTAAGTCTATAGACACTTATTTGGATTCATGTTCAGTTTAACTAGAGCTGTATTACATTTGTACATATAGAGATACACACCTAGGTTCTCTGATGACAGATATTACTAAAAGATTTTAATAAGTGAAAATTTGAGTCAAAGCTCTATGGAGAGATTAAAACCCTAATTAACTTGTCTCTAAATGACCACTTGTCTGACTTAAGATTTGGTATCTTTAATTTTTTTAATTAACTCTAGACTCAATTTGTCAGATCGCATGCATAATTGCTCATATGACCATTTTAAAAACCTTGGAGGTTTCCTTTGCTTCGTTTTATTTATTTATTTAGCCTTTTAAAGATGTGCTCAGCTCAGAAATTCTACCTCCAGAGACACATCATTACTAAAAGCAAACATTGTACCTCTCATAAAAGTATATGTGTTTATCAAACCCATTAAATCTGGCATTAAGGGAAAGCTTTGAACAGTCACATTTGGAAAACAAAATGTATCTTCTTGATTTGTCAGGTAGAATAAAAAACAAATTCAATATAAGCTCTTAGTTTTACCAATCTCATGTAAGATACTTGTGGAAATCAGTAAAGTAACAGGAAACAATGTACTCAAAATATAAATGTTCTAAATGATGATAATAACAGTGATAATTAAGTGATTACTCTGTATTAGTGCTTTATCCTACCACTCTATGCACTAACTCATTTAATCATCACCCTATGAAGCAGGTATTATTATTGTTATTATCATCCCCAATTTACTGAGGAGGTAATTGATCTAAACATCTTAGCCAAGGCTGTAGTATAGAATAATAGGACATCTGGTGAGACTAAAATCTGCTTATAGCAAACTAATTGTAGCATATTGTTAAAACCAGTGACCATGAGAAAATCCATGCTTAGAAAACACTTAAGTTCTGTTTTTTTGTGTGTGGTCAGGACAGTCTGTCACTATGTAGCTTGTGTTTAAGTGACTAAAGGTCTCAAATTAGGGCCAGTGAGGCCTGAACATCTCTCTTACTTGGCCAACACAGCGCTCTCTTGAAAATTGAATTTTCAAGTTAGGCATTTTCTGGTTGACCATAGTTTTCACAACTCCCTATAGTGTCATACCAGGCCTCTTTACACAATAATTTCTAATTTTCTGGACCCAGAGCCTTTTGAAATTGTCACACACACACACACACACACACACACACACACACACACACACACCATATAGACTGACAGCATGCAAGAGTTGGGGGCAGACAAGTGAACGAGACCATATATAGTGCTATATTTATGATCTAGTGGTATCCGTGTGGCAAGAAATGAAGTGCCTGTCTAGTGTTTATTACCACAACCTATAAGCTGAGGTGCAAGTCATGAATTTTTTTCCTGCATAAATTAAGCACTCCTCAAGTACCAAAGACTGTATGTGTACAGAGACTTATATTAAACATAGCCTCTCTCCTCTGAGGAACATATATTTAAGCATATTATTTAGAGAGTAATTACAATCTAGAATATAAAGTACAAATTTTCAAATACGTATACAGTTAGCTAAAGTACCACATAAAATGTTCAAAATTGAGTGGAAGAAGTGCCATTTTGGACCGTGCTGACATTCTCCCGGATAACAAGACATCAAAAGAACAGTGGACAAGGAAAAAAAATCCCAGAAGCAGCAATGTCATGTTTATCATAACGTAATGTATGAAATAGGAAGTAACTCAGATAATTAGGGACAACAGATTCTTCTGTCAGTGGTGCTCGAGAGAGTATGTGTGATATGTGGGTGGGCAGCATGTGCGTTTGTGTGAGGTGAGGGGTGGGGGGTGTCCCCCACATCAGTCCAACTAGAAAAATCAGTTTCAGGTAGATTAAAGGTAAAAATTTGAGAGACAAAATTTTTAGAAGAAAATGGGGAATAATATCTTGATGACCTTTAGGTAGAGAAGGATTTCTCAAGATTTAGAGAAAAACAAAACCAGTAAAAGAATATATTAATACATATGAATACATTAAAAGTAAAGGCTTCTTTATATTAAACTCCTCTTTTAAAAAGTCGAAAGATAACCCACAGATTGGGAGAACATACTCATAGCATATTAGTAACAAAAGATTAATACCCATAATACATAAAAATGAAATCTTAGTTAGAAAAGACAACTCAATAGAAAAATAGGCAATAATCTGAATAGATCATTCACAGATGATTAATAAACACATGAAGAGTAATCAAGGATGTGCAAATTAAACACACAGTGAGATATTATATCACATATGTCACATTGGCCAGAATTTGAAAGAATGATACAAAATGTTGGCAAGGATTTAGAGCAAGGAGCACTCTTCTACCTTGTGAATGTGTCAGTGGTTTCACCACTTTGGAAGATAGTTGGCAATAATCAATAAAGTTGAAAATATTTACTTTTATGTCTCAGTTAATCTCATCCTACAGAAACTTTTGCACTTTTACGAGAAGGGGAATCTTCATAGCAACATTATAATAGCTCAAAATAAAACAACCTGAATTACATTTAATAAGCTATTAGATGGGTTTTATTATTCATATAATCAGAAACTATATAACAGCAAGGAACTGGGGTTCCATATCAGTTTGGATGATTCTCACAAACAATATTGAATGGAATAAAGCAACTTGCAGAAGAATTTGCGCATATGATATTCTAAAGCATGCAAAACTGATTTTAGTAGGAAAACATATACATAAAGAAATCATTAAATTGGGTGACGGTACATGCATGTTTATTTTATTGTCCTTGATAACCTTTTGATGTCTTAGTGTTTCATAAGAAATGTTTAAAACTTTTAAAATTTTTAACACTTGATCACATAAGAAATTTAGAAAGCTGGGGATTTTTTTTTAAATCTGTGCAAGAAAAATAACAATTAGCCCAAAAACTAAAAAGTAGTAATCACCATCAGTATAGTGTAAGATTTTAAAAACTTCACCATAATAATAGAATTTTAGTTGTTTTTCACATTTAGAAATGTGCAAGATTTATACTTACTCAGTAGACTGTAAGTATTGTCCACTTTGACCCAGTAAGAGTACAGATGAAAGAAGTTAGGTGTTGCAAGTGGAGAGGGGAGCCGAGGGAAAGCAGGGAGAACACGTGACGCTGCTCCTACAGAGAGTGGGAAGACACTGCTTAACCCAGGAAACAGAAAATAATGTAGTGAGCATGCTCTTAAAAACTCCTGAGGTGACCGATAGAAATGCAAATAAAAAGCCATACAAATATATTGGGAAGCTGGAATAGAGTGGTTAAGTTTGCCAAATCCTCATGTCTTATAGCAGAAAAATCAATAGAGAATTTTACAACCTATTAATACGGCACCTCGTTTAGGGATATGATGAAAATTAACAACTCAGAGAAACAGCTCAAATATTAAAGTGTTTTCTTTTGGGAAATGGGATTGGAGGAGTTGGGAAGAAGTGAATCAAAGAGGCTAATTGTGTGGACAGATCACTTTAATAATTTTGAAATATTTAAATCACGTTGCATTTCCAGTATAGATTCTTCAGTAATTTTACCCGCCTGAGATTTGTTTCTAATTTGAAATATTGAAATGTTCATTGCTTTTTAAGGATGTGAGAACTATATTTGGTTCATATTTTCAATCTTATTTTCAATACTCTGGAGTATTGGGTAGCATCTTGAGAAGGTTAGGGAGGTTCACTCACTTTAGAGGGGCTTATACACTTACCTGTCAACAAAGGTTTTGAAAATTTAGTCCCGCATGTCAAACTTGAGAGAGTAGATGCTATTCTGAGTCACACACACTGAAAATAGTTTATAATGACAATGCAGGCAGAATTCTTTGCTATTGTGTAACATTGGGAACAGTGACACTATAATTAAGAGATAATAAAAGTGGAATCGTCTTTTTTTTTTTTTTTCCCCAGAAGACAGTTGTTACAGAAAGACTCTTTAAGTGGAGGCAAAGCAAAGTAATTATTTTAAAACCAGGCTAAGGCCCCCCCCCTCCTTTCCACTTTGTGTTCTGTGGCAGCGGGGTCTGTAATGAAGCAGTTTGAGCTGCTCACACAAAGTCGAAGAGCATCGCCGACTGGGCAGCCCTTTGAGTCTCGAGTAGTCATTTACTCCTGGCAGTCTAGTTTTGGTGACATTTTACCTGTTTTTCATGAGGAATGCCTCTTCGCAATTCTACATTTCGAATAAAAGAATAAGTTTTAGGTTTTTAAGTTTCATTTTAGTGGCTCATGTCTTTAAAGTAAAATCCACCCTTTCCTGCAGTGGATTGACGTTGGCTAAACAAGGCCACCCACCATTCTCCTCAGAAGCCGTACTTTTGACAAGGACCTGTGGAATAGAAGCTTCAATCTTAAGCAGCCAAAAAATCTGCATTCAGAACCTATGACATACTTCTTTCTGAAAGAGAAATGCACAGTTTTCACTGCATCTGATTATTCTGTTCGTACTATTGACTCGTTCTGTTTACATTTTCAGTTTAGTTAACATTTAGGAGAAAGAAGAAAATCATGATGTCTCTGTTATGGTTATTTAATGCAGTGTTTCAAATCCTCCAATAATCTGATGAAAATCTGAAATTAAAAATACAATACTGGTTTTCTAAAGTAAATGATTACAGTGATAGAAATTTACATACAAAAATTTTACCACTGGATAGTACCGACTGAAGAATTTGAGCTTTAAAACTAGATAGATCCTTGATTCATTTTAAAAGCACTTTTAAGCACCAGCTGTGTGCCAAGACATTCGCTCTCAATAGGGAATAAAGGGAGGGAGAGGATATACCTAAGTAGGCATCATGCAACTTAGAGCTGGATCAGAAAAGGAAGTCCATAAAATCTTTGGACACAAAGATTATGATAAATTTATTCCAGTGAGGGAATAGGAGGACATCAAAGCCTTAAGGTGAGAACTATCAAATGAGGCTGATATATATATCAGCCTCATATATATATGAGGCTGAGGTATATATCACAGTGACACATAGACAGAACCTATTTGGTATTTTAGCTATGGAGTATCCTCATCATCGTTGTCATCATAATCTTGGAAACAGCTTGATGGCCAATAAAAGATTTGCTTAGTAAAATATGGTAAAGCAATACAGTAGTATTCTTTGCATTCATTTTTAAAATGACATATGACATATGATATATGTAAGTAGAAGTGTTTAAAAGAAACAAATGTAATATCCCAATTGTGTAGCAAATGTGTGCATAGTAAAATGATTAGTACATATACCAAAATGTTATCGGTGGTCATCTCTGGTGGTTAGACTGGTGATTTTATATCTTTCCCTGTGTGGTTTCTCTGTTATTTTTCCTTATTTTTTATTTACTTTTTTATTTTTGCCATTGACATTGGACAAATATAACTTATGTTATCAGGGAAAATCAATATTTTGTGTTAAACATTTGTTAATACACGGAATATTTTAAAGTTTTGATGAAATATAATTATGCCTAAAAATGTAGAAAAATGTTTCCAAATAATGACAAATGGGAAACAGTATAACACATGTTTATTACAGCATGATTACCAATAAAATAATGACTTAGAGCAAGATAGATTGGTATTTTTCCTCTCTTTTAAAAATTCACTTAATGGCCGTTGTGTTGCTGTTCTTACCGTAAATAAATTGGGGAAGGGGGAAAAATTGAGATGGTGGGGAAACGTGGTTTCTTGTTGTTTTAGCAGCACTTAGTAATTTATGTAAAGGCTGCTTATCGCGATACTCCTGGGAATGGACCCCTGTTTCTCCTTGTACAGAAGGGTGGGAAGCACAGTAGAGCATCAGAAGTCTAAATAAGTAGAAGAAGTTCGACCTGAGTAGGAAAAGCTGAGCTAAACGTGCAGTGGCATCACTTCAGATGCAGCCCATGGCAGTGGACTGTTTTCTGGCACTGGCGCATGGGCAGCCTTCTGGTGAAGAACCACATTTCAGGAGGATCTAGCAGTCGCTCCCAAAGCTCTTAAGTTTGGAGAAAAGCAGTTAAACTGCTATCACATTTCCAAGAGAACAGATTCTGTCTGGAGGCTGCTCATTCTTTCCCCTAGTAATTATTGATCTGCAGTAGCTTTTGCCCAGGAGCATTTTAAAGGTCCCCATGGACCTTGGGGTGTTTTATAATCACAGTAGCTTATTTGAATTGCTAGTTGCTGAAGTGCGCGCTCAGCAGGGTCTTTGACTCTGACCACGTTTGTTAGCCAGAAGGTGCTTGTGAAACTGAAGAAATCTGATTTGGTGTCACTTGATAAGCCTATTTATCTGATTCGGCAGTTACCTGTGCTTCTCAGATAGATTGTAATTTTATTTTAGCACTTTGCTTTGTTTTATAATGAGCTCTAAAAATTATTCCAGAAATTATGAAAAAACCTTAGTATGCTTGATTTTCTTGGAATTCAGTTTATAACTTTCACTTATAATGAAATTATTGAACTTCAGTAACATATTGCCATGTCCAGTTTTTTAAGATGGTTATTAAAAACAGCAAGTTCTCCAGCATCTTCCTTCAGTTTATAAGAATTCTGAGCATGATCACTATAGTTAACAATATTGTATTGCATACTTGGAAGTTGCTAAGAGAGTAGATCTTAAAAGTCCTTATCACAAGAAAAAAAAATTTACAACATTCTATGTTGACAGGTGTTAACTAGACTTATTGTGGTAATATTTCACAAAATATACAAATATCCAATCATGTCGTATACCTGAAACGAACATAATGTTATATGTCACATACCTCAATTTAAAAAAATGATGAGATCGTGTTCATTTCCTAGAATTTTGAAATTCTTTACCACAGAAGTTTGTTCTTTATTAACTCTTGAAAACCTATAGTAATTTGTCAAGTTACATTTGTTCCTTATGAGCCTTGGTCTTTATTGATACCTTATTTTCATATCCAACATTATCTTGTTGAAATAATCTGTACCAAAATTTTAAACTGCCTCCTCTTTTTAAGCATCCTGAGTTTTCTAATGTGTTTCACCTGAATGATAAAGAAAACTGTTTTTTTAAATCTCTCCAGTGTTGAGTCACATTATTTACATCCCTGTTTAGGATATCTGATATTTTATTCTCTTTGTGTGTGTATATTCTTAATCTGCTCTCTGGACACAGCAACAAATCAAATAAAGTACTTACTTGGAGGTTCCGTTCTAATGTAGTGGGGAGCTGAATGCCAACTATGTGGTGTGAAGTGATCCAGAGAGCGAACAAAAACGCGGTGAGGAGAGAAGGGAGTGGGCAGGTGCTGTGTTGCGTAGAGTGATTCAGGAGCCCTCTGGATGAGGTGACATTTGAGCGGAGACCTAGTTGAAGTGAAGGGTCAAGTCATGGTGATATTTAGAGAAGGAACATTCTAACCAGAGAGAATGTGAGGTATAGTTAATTTGTCAGAATTCTAAAAAAATGTATATAATTGTAGCACTTCTGTTTTTCCTGAAAAAATAATTATATATTCAGAGTCATTTTTGTGTTTTTTCCTGTACCCTTAGCTTATGATGATATGGTCTTGTCATGTTCTGCACTCTTTTCCATCCTGAGCACAAGTCATTTAAAATTCTTCCTGTGCTTTTAGTAATGGCCACCAGTGAATCCATCTCCTAGCCAAGTAGAAAAAGATATTTGTAAGTTAAGTTTGTACATTTTTAGGTTGTTTAAGTGAAAAGTTCTCCATCAGCTTTTGTCCCTTCTCCCATCATTTATATTTATTGTTTACACTTATGATTGATCTCTCCACTATTAAGACACAGGACCTGGGACAAAATAGAAACAATAGATATGTTAACAAATGTGTTGCATTCTACCCTCTCTTAAAGGTAAAAGATGTACCTCCTTTCTGTTAAAAATTCATCAATAATGTCGGGGATATTTCTACTCAAAATATTGACATTAACAAAGAAAAAATTACGAATACATGAATGAAATTTTAAAAGTAAGTCTTTGTATTTTAGCATGCAAATTGGATGCATTTTCTTTTAGCAGGTAGTATCCTTAACTTTAAAAATATACTTTTAAAGGATTCACATATATTAACTCATCTAATTTTCAGAACTATCCTATGAAGTAGATACCGTTTTATTTCTATTTTACAGAGAAAGGAAGTAAAGCACGGAGAGGCTGAATGACTTGCTTGCCAAGGTCATTCAGGTGAAACGAGAATTTCAAACCAGATGCTCTCTATAAAAAATACTAGGTTGACTTCTGTCCAGAGGTCATCTTAATAAAGCATGGTAGTAATTAGCAATGTTATGAGACTTCCATAATTAGAATCCACATTTTGATTCAATGTCTTAGTCCAAATAATATTGTAGAGTAGTTGGAGGTCAAAAGAAAACCTTTTTTTTTTTCCTTCAAAGTCCTGCTAAAAATGAAATCCTTATTTAAAATCTTTGACTTCCAAATTTTACTTAGTAGAATTAATAACTTCCTCTTCTCTTTACCTACTTGAAATCTCATTGTGATCTCTTTATTAGTGCCATGCTACCATGTGGTTTATACAACTTATCATATTGAGATGAGTTGCATTGTTAATGTAACTGCCTCTATATGAGAACTCTTTAGGAATAGAGTCTGTGTTCTAATAATCGTTATGTGATAAACATTGCAACAACATTGTAAAGTAATTACGGTACATTTTAAAAATTTAGAGCCAGAGACGTCAGGTGACTTGTCTAAAATCAGAGAAATAGTAGATATCACAGTGTGAATTAAATCCATTTCCCAGTA
>NW_006439192.1:23604-87874 GCF_000325575.1 Pteropus alecto | reverse complement strand
TCTTGACTTCTTAAAGGAATAGAACCATTTCCAGAGTGAATATCACCCTTCCAGGGGACATCTTAGGTAGACTATTCTTCCAATTCTCTTTTGTTTCATGTTCTGTTCTCTATTAGTAATATAAATGTATTCCTGTCATATAAAATGAAGAAATCTTTTTCTGGGAGAAACAGTAGGTATATGTTATACTTCTGGTTCTTTTAAGGTTGCCCCAGTTTTTCTTTTTATAAAATAGAATTGACTACATGTAATAGTTCCCAATCTTAGGGAGTAACTGATTTTCCAAAAATGTATAAATTGCCTTACATGTTTCAAGCTAAGTTATTTAGAAATATAAGATAGTAATAGTACTATTTTATTTCTACCACTCTGTTATAAACTTGGTGGTAATTAATACTACCACTTGCTTAATGTCATGTGACTCATTTCCCAAAGATAACTTCTGTTATGCACAGCTTGGATTCCATTGCTTCCTGCGAGTCATCTGAAAGTGTCTGAGTTATTCTATTAATTAAGATTTACTAGTATTTCATGGTGGTGCCTGAGGATATTTTATGAAAGAAAGTTAAGAATAAATAAACAAGGATCACCCTTAACCTCACTTAATGATTTGTAGGGCCATCATCTATGAATCTACCTAAATCTTTAGCAAACCAGTCTCAGAAAACAAACTCCTCCTGCCTGAGTTGTACCTTCACCTCCTCAGTGATGTAGAACTGAAGAGCGTGCTTCCTACCAAGGCAGGAAGAATCTCACCCAGATTTTGGATATTGTTACGAGGGTAAGATAGCAACTTTCAAAATGTCTTGTGCAGGTCATCGTTAGCAGGTCTGATTTGGTCCATGGTGTCTTATTAAAACTGTTTTAATTCATTGTCGACATTTTAAAACATAAAATATTTCACATAAACATCCTTTTCTTTTTTTAACCTCTCCTGAATACTCAGGATGGTTTCGTTTTATTTCCTAGTGTGGCCATCCACCAAGACTGAGGAGCAACTTGTTCTTTAGATACGGACGTGCACTCTCCAGTCCAGAAATGGCTAATCATTTATTATAGTATCACGTCAGTGTTAAGCATTTTCATCTTGGTTCCCACAGGCATTTCATGTAACACCGGATATGTTGTGTTTAATACTGTTCTTACAAGACCACTCATTACACATGGGATGAAATAACTGCCTAAATTTTCTGCATCAGATACTATTGAACATTTAGTTCATCATGTTCTATATTTATGATTCTAAGCTCACCGAGCAGTCTGGGGGTTCTCATGGAAAGTTATCTATGGGTGAATATGCAATATATGAACAATACTAGATTTGAACTTCAGTTCTTTTACTCCCAGACCTCAAGTCCTATATATATTTAAGTTTACTAATCATTAATATGGGCTTAATAAGTGTAGCTGGTTATAAAGCTGTTTTGAATGTTCAATGAAGTAATGCATATAAAAAATAAAAAATGTCTTGTGCCTTCTATAATCTAATATAGACATGTCCCAATTATACTAGTCCAGAAGAACTTTTGCTGAGCACGTCTCTATTTCCAAGTTCAGCAAAGTATTGGATTCATTTTGGAATTCTCTCCTTGGTATTTTATTAATGTCTTTCTCCATTAATATGAGGAAATGAAGGTATTTTGCAAAGAACTATCGCATCCTCACATTTCCCCTATTTTCTAGCCTCCCAGGGCCTGCATGGTTAATCTTCAAGCAACGCGGGACTCAAGAATCCTTTCACATTAGTGCGAACGTGGCTTACTGACTTTCTCTACTCTTTGGGGAGGAAATGTTATTTTTGTCATTTTACTGGGGCAGGAGAAGAATGTTTTTCATCCAACAGACAGGAAAGCTTTTTATATTAAAAGAAAAAATAAACAATGTACATACTATGTCTTTTCTATGCATATTAAGTCTGATATTAAACTTGAAGAAAAGGAAAAAGTAGATGATCAGGAAACCCAGAGTGAGGAGTGGTCAAAAACAGGATGAGATTTTCATGTAGGAAAAAAGTTATCTTCCCCTTGAATAAAATAGATAAATTGGAACAGTAAGATCTTAAACACAATCTGTTTCCATTTCAGTTAAGAAGAAATTAAAATTGGAAGTACAGTATGCAAATATAAACTTTTGCCAGAAGCTTAAACCTTTGGTGGATTTAAAATACTAAATAACTTTATTTCTGCTAGATAGTCATTGTTACTATTTACTGAATACTTTGGTGCTCAGTAATATTTTCTACCTTCCTCTTGATGAAAGAAGCGTGACAACCTGTACTGTCATTCCCAGTTATGCATTTAGCTGTTTTGCAAAGATCAGCAGTAATAATTGAAGCCAAAATAATATTGTTCATTCTACTTTACATTGTCAAAAAGATTTCTTCAAATGTATAATAAAAATAGATGAGAAAATGAATAAGAACTGGTTTGTAATATTGAAGATTTACTACTTCCTGTACTATTACCCATCTTTGGAACAACTGCCAATTGTGTGTGTGAGTGTGTGATGTAGAATAACAATTACAGGAGACTTTTGACATTTTTTTTCTTATTTTAACCTACAATGGTTAACGAACAGTCCCCCAGCCAAGGCTGATAGGGGGTGTGTACTGGTTCAGTTGTACAGACTGTTTACCATGGATATCTCTTCAATCCTGACTGGGCGGTGTTTGTTGTGATAGGTCAGGGTCCATCCTGAATCAGCTCTTAAATAATTTAAATATCATCCCTATACCTCAGAGTTAACGAAGACATCGTAGCCTGAGTCTGGTTTAACTGGTCTCTCCCTGTGTCAGGAATACGGTAATTCCCTCTCTACCCTTCTCGAGTTCTTATGGCTAGACTAATTAGAAAACTGACACAAGACCAAATTAACGGGAAGGGAAAAAAACACAATTTAATATGTGCACACAGGAGATCATAAAGGATGCCCTTAGAAATAGTGAACCAGCCAGCTTTTTATACTTTTTAGACAATAAATTTATGAAGTGACAGGACATAGACATTTAGGTTTAGGCGCTCATTAGTGAGGAATCTAAAAGTCTTGACTTGGGTAGTAAATTAATAAAGGAGTGACAAGGTTTGTTATGTAAGCTTTTTAACCCCGAATTCCATAGCTCTAGTGATCAGGTGTTTCTCTCAGCCCTACTGGAGCAGGGAGGGCACCTGTCACAGGGGAGGTTTATTTACTGCATTCAAGAAGACAAGAAAAGGTCAACGTGCCCTTTATCAAGGTGCTGTTTATCAAGTAATGTTAAATCAAAGTAATCAATATGCCATTGTGGGATATTTTGAGGAAGCCTACCCTGGGCCCCAACACCTACAAAGTAAAAATGGCCAGTGCCACGGGGAACCAAATGTTGTAGATTAGGTGGGGTCTTAAGATTCCATATCTATAAAATGGGGCTTATAATAGTGGCTCCCTCATAGAGTTGTGGGCTTTTAATATGCATCAAGTTTGGAGCAGTGCTTAAAACAGTATGTGTTCAGTAAATGTTAGCTGCTGCTATCACGATTGCTGTAATTATTATTGCTCTTCACATTATTACTCAGCAGAAATGTTGGACGGGTAGCATCCATAGTTGTGAAATCCATAGTTGTGAGCAGGGATACATTTGAAGGTCCTGGAGTTCAGTGAGATTAAAGAACATACCTGACTCGCATTCCCCTCCTGGTTCATGTTCTCCTTTCCCTGCCCCTACATCCACCTCGCAGGAGTAGCAAACCTAACTGTTGCAAAAGATTGTTACCTGGACAGTTTTTCCTTCTTAATATACCCTTTGAACATACTTCCTTATCTGAATTGCCCTGTACGGTAGCTTTGAAATATTTAGATGGGTAGCCTTCTCGAAGAAGTAGCTTACTCTACCTCTCAGAGCTGCAAATGCAATTAATAATGGAGACATTAGTGTGAAATAGAGGCAATAATATATAACCAAAAGGGCTGTTTGGCTCAAATAGAATGTATGTTTATAAAGCTATCCCGATGCCCAGAGCACTGTAATATATGTGCTCAGTTAACATAACTGTCATCTCCTTTCCTTCTATTTATCTTAATTTATTTTGTACCTCTATCTGTATTTTGGCCTTACTCTTTCATCTGGGCAATTATAACAACCTCCTTACTGGTGTTCCTTTTTCTAATTTCTCATTCTGTCCTCAGCCCCTATCTCCTATATCCTACCCCAAATAAATTATCACTAGATTACAAATTTTTAAAATATTTTTTTAAAAAGGAAGTAAAAAGAGCCTGAGAGTCTATTTTTGGCAATATGATGGCCTACAAATTTTGAAACTCTTCTATTATAATAAAACATTTTAAAATGATAAAGTATTTTCACATTTGAGGAGGCAAGCTAACCCTGGGGCTACTTAAACCCTCAAGGCATCTCTGGATATGGGTGCCCATAGAGGAGTATTGGAGTTAGAATTACACAGCTTTTGGCACAGAAGGACAAAAGATGGAGAATATGAAGGAGCAATTAAGACACTTGTGGGATGGAGCAAGAAGTTAAAGGGTGTCGGAGGTTACAACAGTGGAGACAATGGAGGAGAGACAATATTCGAAGATATAATGACTACAGGTATTTGGAAAAGATATACAGGAAGCCTAAAGAAAACCAAGCTGGATAAATTTAAAGAAAATTATACTTATACATAACGTTTAGACTCAAGATAGACATTCCAACAACAGGAGCCAAAAGATAGTGAAATATCTTCATAAGAAAAAGTAATTGTCAACTTAGAATTTTTAATGAGATGACATTTTTATATAAACAAAAATGGAAAAGGATTTACCATTAAAAGACCCTCTCTAAAGGAACTTCTAAGTATAGATTTCAAAAAGTAATTGAAAATCTTAGGTACAGAAAGCAGTAATGAATAAAAGTAACAGTAAGCATGAGGGTAAATCTAAACAAACAATGGTAGTTTATAGAAAGATAATGATGTCTATTTCAGTAGCACTAAAGAAAAACTAAAGTAGTAGATGCCGTTATCATATAAGGTTGGAGGCAGGTGATTAAAATTAAAGTATTCCAAGATCTTGTATTTTGAAGAAGAAGGCAATTGATTATCATCTTAAAAATGGCCATAAAATGGGATCGTTTGGTGAAGCTCAGTAAACACCTATTCACAATAGACACCTAGATTTGTTAAAATGCACCTTACCTACCAACGTCCTTCTAATTAAAGCCTTTAAATAGGATACATTTGTTTTCCAATTAATAATCTCTCTCATTTCTCCCATCACATTCATTATGTAACTACAATTACAAATCTTTACCCAATTATATATACTTAGTATGTGCTATGAAATCAATTTTAACTCATTCTTCAGTCATCATCATGAGAAACAACGCCCCTCATTCATTGATGTCTAGATCGTGTGTTTCACACAAGAAGCCTCACCAACGGTGCAAAAGCCTTAGAAGCACTATGTGTGTGGCTTTAAAATCAGAATGGTTGAGCCTGCCTCTACCTGCCTCTTCCCTGCCTGCACAGTGGTCCCTTTCTTCCCTGAATTCTACTCGTTTGTGCCCACACCAGCTCATCTGTAAAAATGGAGTTGATAATAGTACCTTATTTTTAGAATGATGGTATGAGTTAAAGGGGTTAATACATGTAAAATCATTTGGAGCAGTGCTTTTATTGCATACTACGTAGTTACTGTTGAGCTTTTGATTCTAAGTGATCTTGTTAGGAGACTTGATTGCTTCATTTAAGTCTAAAACAACTAGATTATAATTG
Source organism: Pteropus alecto (assembly GCF_000325575.1). Classification (NCBI taxonomy): domain Eukaryota; kingdom Metazoa; phylum Chordata; class Mammalia; order Chiroptera; family Pteropodidae; genus Pteropus; species Pteropus alecto. The sequence goes on along the minus strand of NW_006439192.1, from coordinate 82,127 downwards.
ACGGAAAACAAGGCTATGTTTTACACTACTTTGGGAGATGGAAAAGTAGAGAATGCAATACAAGATTAATGCTCACTGATTTACAGCATTAGTCACCCACAGGTGACTTAATATCACATTTCAGTTGGAGAGATGTTTGAGATCTGTTTCTAGTTAGCTTAGTGTGGTAATAAGAAAGAGCTGTTCAAAATTTTTGTGAACATGTACATGGATTCACAGGAGATTTCTCCTTGAAAAGTGGAAAAAATAGATTTGTAGATTGTGGAACTAAAGGAATCTCAAGATGAAACTAAACTAGTTTTAGGGCTTTGGGGAAAGCCTTTAAAATCCAGGACCTATGTTCCTCCTATTGAAAACAGAAGGGTTTTGTTTTTTTTTTCCTAAATTCCTTTCCAGCATCAGCCAGTGTTTTGCCTTAAGTTACATGAATCATCTGCATTTTAAAATGAAGCAGCCAAAATCCTGAGAAACTAAGGGACTGTTTCAGGAGTCCTCCAGTTAAGAGTTGGTGGATAAGAGGAGAGGTTTAAGGCAAAGTCCAGGAACCAGCTGGTCCGCTTTCCAGTCAGGCTCCCCCACCACGTCATGCCACCTCTGGTCCCACTCTGCAACAGCCTGTCACTTCTGTGTTCTGTGCTCACATCGACCGTATCAGCATTTGACATCTACCGAACAATAGCCAATATTTGTTTTTTATGTATATGTAATGATCTGTGGTTCTATTTATAGTAGTCACTTTTTTCCCCTTTATAAAAGATTGTAATGTACTTTTTTTATTTGTTATTTTTCAGTGACAGTTGACATTCAGTATTATTTTATATTAGTTTCAGGTGTATAGCATAGTGGTTAGACATTTATATAATTTATGAAGTTATTCCCTCTGATAAGTCTAGTATCCACCTGGCACCACAGATAGTTATTACAATATTATTGACTATATTCCCTATGCTGCACTTTACATCCCCATGACTATTTTGCAACTACCAATTTGTACTTCTTAATTCCTTCACCTTTCTCATTCAGCGCCCCTGACCCCTGTCATCTGTCAACCATCAGTTTGTGTATCTGAGTCTATTTCTGTTTTGTTTATTTTGTTCTTCAGATTCCACATACAAGTGAAATCATACAGTATTTGTCTTTCTCTGTCTGACTTTTTTCACCTAGCACAACACCCTCTAGGTCCATCCATGTTGTCTCAAATGGTAAGATTTCATTCTTTTTTATGGCCAAGTGATATTTTCATTGTATTACATCTTCTTTATCTCATCATCTATTGATGGGCATATCATGGCTATTATATCTTGGCCGTTATATCTTGGCTATTATAAATAATGCTGCAGTGAACATAGGGGTGTTTTGGATTTCTTCAGATAAATATCCAGAAGTAGAATTGCTGGGTCTTCAGGTAGTTCTATTTTTAATTTTTTGAGAAACCTCCATACTGTTTTCCATAGTGGCTGCATCAATTTGCAATCCCACCAACAGCGTAGGAGGGTTTCCTTTTCTCCACATCCTCGCCAACACTTGTTTGTCAATGGTATACTTTTTTTTTGTAATTTATTTTCAAGTACACACTTTTAAACCTTACATAGTAGAAACAGATGGGATAATTTTTAAAATTTCCCCTGGAAATCTACAGAGTGGATGTTTTGAGTCCTTTTTTGCCAGGTCGATATCTCAGTATGGTGTTGGCAGGAGCACCCATGTTCTGTAAACAGAAATTCACCCAATTTCCAAGTCTAAGGATTCTTGAGTCTTCAGTCAAAGGAGACTTAAAGGATTTAAATCTAAGAATAATGTACTTCCTAATTTAATCATGTATCCAAGTTAAAGACAGCCTAAAGGCCACCAAATAATTGATAAAGGAATAAAAATAAATAGCCCTCCCTACCTATTTGGGTAGACAAGTTTAGAAAAATGGCATTCAGGTAATAACGTTTTCCAGTTACAGCTTTATTTTATTAAGATTAAGAACAAATAGTAAACTTTTGATAATTTGTGCTTTAGCTTTAGGGCAATCTGTAAAAGTTTATATAATTCAATATATAGTCAATATATAGAAATTCTTGTAGTCAAGGAAAGCAGAAACAAAAGGAATGTAAGAACTTCTGAAAGAAAATTTATTTGCAGAATTTTTGTGAGGGTGCCTAATGTCTGCCTTGCACTGTGCCAGGTTCTGTGAATTCTAAAGATGGATACTTTCTCTTAGGTCATTCACAATCTACTAAAAGAGAAACACAAAAAGATAATGTTACAATGCAGCAGGTTCTGCAGCAGAGGTGTCACAGGTTGTCGTAGGAGTAATAATAACTAAAGTTATAATCTGGTTGGTGGGTGTGTAGGAGAAATGCCAAGAGGACTTCTTTTATATTAAGACCTTTTTCTTATGATTCCTAGAAACTTTGGTGAAGCCGTAGAGGCTCTGGTACATGAGCCTTTCATACTTTTCTCTTCCATTAATATGTACTTCCAATATGCCTCTCTTGCTTTCCCAGTCTTTCAGTCATCTTTACTAGAGGGCAGACTGTAGATCCATGCTATCCGAATTCAGATTCTTCCTCCTCTTCCTATTTGACCATGAGAGATTACTTCTCTGTTTCAGTTTCGTAAAAAGCGAGAGTAATAGTACCTACATCTCAGAATTATTGTGATGATTAAATGAGATAATACATGGAAAACATTTTTAGAATACTGGCTATTATACAGTAAAGCTCAAGAAAATTTTAGTTTTCATAATTACAAGTTTTGGTAGCTAAGAAACCAGGAACATTAAAACACAGTCTCCATGTTGACCATTTAGGTTCTCTTTCTAAAATGCTCATTTCTGTCAAATAAAATTTTCCATATTTTTTTTCCTTTCTAGCTCCAAGAGGCAAGCGAGGATGGAAAACCTTTTATGCTGTACTAAAGGGAACAGTCCTTTACTTGCAAAAGGTAAAAATAAAAAATAAAGCCCTCAAAACTTTATGCAATGATAGACCAGTTACCCAAAAAATATTCACTTTATACAAAGAAGCCACATAAAACACCCAAAAGACTGTTTAATTAACATCTAAATTCTTTTTTGGATTTGTTTTGTTCCTGGTAAGATAATTATTTTGGAAATTATGCATATAACATGTATAATATTTTATATATGTGTATGTGTTATGATGAGAGGAAACAGATGAGCCGTGTTCTAATTATGTTCAATTAGAAATGTTTAATGTAAGTTAAATTACACTTCATAAGGTCTGTGCAGGTACAGAACTATGGCAGCACTTGTTTCAATGGGTATTTATACTGTAAATTAGTTATATCTTTTATTTATTGTTAACAATATGTCTTTATTTAGTTATCTTCATTTAGATCCTCCCTAAGTCTACAAATATAGCATACCAAAATTTATGAGATACAGCAAAAGCAGTACTAAGAGGGAAGTTTATAATAATAAAGACATACAATAAAAAAAAATAAAATATCAAATAAACAACCTAACTTTATACCCCAAGGAACTAGAAGAAGAACAAACAAATCCCCAAGTCAGTAGAAGAAAAGAAACATTAAGATTAGAGCAGAAATAGATGAAATAGAAACCATAAAAACAACAGGAAAAAAAAATCAGTGAAACTAAGAATTGATGTTTTGAAAAGATCCATTAAATTGACAAACCTTTAGTTAGACTACTTAGAAAAAAAGACTCAAATAAGTCAGAAATAAAAAAAGAGATGTTACAACTGATGCCACAGAAATTAAAAGTATTCTAAGAAACTACACCAACAAATTAGACAACATAAAAGAAATGGATAAATCCCTAAAAAATACAATCTATTTAGACTGAATCATGAATGAATAGAAAATCAGAACAGAGCTGTAACTAGTAAGGAGATTGTCAGTAATCACCAATTCACCCATAAATCCTACCAAACTTTTAAATCTGAATTAATGCTAATCCTTCTCAAATTCTTCTAAAAAATCGAAGGTGAGAGGGAACACTTCTAAACGCATTTTATAAGGCCATCATTACCCTGATACCAACACCAGAAAGAAATACTACAAGAAAAGAAAACTTCAAGGCCAATATTTCTGGTAAATACATAGATGCAAAAATTCTCAACAAAATATTAGCAAATGGAATTCACCATCATATTAAAAGGAACACACACCATGACCAAGTGCGATTTATTCCTGGAATGCAAGAATGGTTCAACCAATGGAAATCAGTTAATGTGATAAACCACATTAACAGAATGAAGGTTCTAAATCACATGATCATCTTCATAGATGCAGAAAAAGCATTTAATAAAAATTCAGCACCCTTTTATGATAAAAAAAATTCAATAAATTAGGAATAAAAGGAAATTGTCTCACTGTAATAGAGCCACATATGAAAAGCCCACAGCTATCAGAGGACATTCTGTTTTGATTGGGGAGTTTATTCCATTTACATTTAAAGTAATGATTGTGAGAGAAGGACTTAGTATTAGTATTTTATAAATTGTTTTTTATTTTATAGCTCTTTTTTTTACCCTCTTTTTCTCAGTTGCTGTCTTCCTTTGTGTTTTGTTGATGTTTTATAGAAACAAGTTTTGATTGCTTTTTCATTTTCTTTTGTGTATCTTCTATAGGGATTTTCTTGGTGGTTACCATAAGGCTTACTTAAAACATTATAATTCTAGCAGTCTATTTTAATCTGATAACTTTTTTTCAATCACATACAGAAACTCTACACTTTTACTTCACACATACACAAAGTTTATGATATGGATGTCAGAATTTACCTCTCTTTATATTGTATATTAACAAATTTTGGTGTTTATAGTTATTCTTGGTACTTTTTTCTTTTAATATTTACAGTGGTGAACTCCATCAGTTATTTCTTATCTGGGAAAGTCTAAATCTCTCTATTTTTAAAGGACTAATTTGCTGAGTATACTATTCTTGGTTTACAGGGTTGTTGTTTCAGTATTCTGAATATATCATCCTACCCTCCCCTGACCTACAAGGTTTCTGCTGAGAAATCCTATGATAGTCTTAAGGGATTCTCTTGTATATGGCAAATCACTGTTCCCTTGCTGTTTTCAGAATTCTCTCTTCATCTTTGACTTTTGGCAACTTGATTATAATGTGTCTTTATGTGTATGTCTTTGGATTTATCTTCTTTTGAGATTATTGGGCTTCTTGGATCTGGATGTCTATTTCCTTCCCCATATTTGGGAAGTTTTAAGGTTTACAGCATCAAGCCACCCAGCTCTCCCTTGTCCCGAGTTGCAGCTAGGCATCCAGAGTATTCCAACTCTCTCCATCAATGCCCCATGTCAGGAGAGACAGATGCCATTTCCCCTGGACAGCCCTCTGATGAGCTCGAATGCCAGATTCACTCCACTCCTCTTTCTCCCATCCAAGGAAAAGCCTTAGGTTATGCACCTTTCTCCCAATCTTTGTTCTTCTTACCCAGTTGAATGCAGCTGTTCTTGGCTTCTTGCTTGCCTAAAATACTGCAACTTCTTAACTGTATTCTGGCATTCTCATAAAGGTATTTTGATCCATACATCATTGTTAAATTGATGTTTCTTTGAGGCAAACAAGAACTGAGAGTCCCTATTCTGTCATCTTGCTAATGTCACTCCTAGGAAAAGGTTTTTAAGTCTAACCGGACTATGATATAGTTTGGCATCTTTTTCTTTTTACTGTACTTATCACTGTAAACATTTTTAGATTAAATATTTTGTAGAAATATTTTTGGTCAATCTGGTATCTGATGACTAATATGGTTTTATTTTTTCCTCTTAATAGGTTTACAAAAACATTAATTTTAATTGCTTACAATATTTTCCATTAAGTAGATTTACCATAAATAATTCTTTTCCTATTTTTAAACATACTTTTTAAAATTTTTCAATTATAAATAATGGTGTGTGTGTGTGTATGTGTGTGTGTGTGCGTGCGGGCACATATATCTGTTTATTTCCTAAAGGTAGATTGCTGGTAGTGTCATGGATCACAGGGACAAGGTAGGAGCTGTTTAAAATTATAAGCGTACCTCAGAGATATTGTGAGTTCTATTCTAGACCACTACAATAAAGCAAATATTGTAATAAAGTGAGTCACAACTTATTTGGTTTCTCAGAGCATATGAAAGTTATATTTATACTATATCATAGTCTGTTAAGTGTGAAGTAGCATTATGTATTAAAAAAAAATGTACCCCTTAATTAACAATTACTTTATTGCTTAAAAAATGCTAACCATTATCTGAGCCTTCGGTGAGTTGTAATCTTTTTGCTGGTGGAGGATCTTGCCCTAGAACACCAAAGATCACTGATTACAGATCACCATAGCAAATACAATAATAATTAAAAAGGTTTAAATATTGTGAGAATTACCAAAATGTAACAAGAGACATGAAGTGAGTAAATGCTGTTAAAAAATGGCACCAATAGACTTGCTCTACTCAGGGTTGCCACAGACTTTCAATTTGGGGAAAAGAAAAAAAAAATACACAGTATCTGAGAATCAAAATAAAGCAAAGCACAATAAAACAAGGTATGCCTGTATTAAGACATATTTATAAGTTACTTTCATTAAGATTGAACAAGGTCTTTCATTCCCAATAGCAGTTTATGACAATATCTGTCTCATCAGAACCTATTCTCACCACACTAATTACTGATATTTGGATATTTAAAGAAAAAGATCTCATTCATTTTTGAGCTTTTTGTTTTCAGTGCACAAACATATGCCCTTACACACTTTACACACTTCTCTAGCCTTTCCACACTTTTGTTTCTTTGGGAGCCCTTCCCTTTGCTGTAACATCTACAATCCTGAGAATCAGATGGCAACTCGGTGTGTGATGACATCCACATTTGAACTACTGAGATAATAAACTGTTTTGACATGGAGATACAACTATTGAGGAGAAATATTTTTGATTCCTTTTTATTTTAAGCCTTCTAAAGTATTATAATAATGCCCTATATAATAAAATTGAAAGACTAATTCTTTTTAAAAGCAATCATTCTTAGGAGTCCACCCAGATCAATATTTTAAAGGACCTCGACTGCACCATAAAATATCTTATATTAACATTTTACATTATCACCAGAACAGCTTTGTAAGGAACACTTTTACAATTCTCTTTTTCCTATTTTTCTGTGGGATGGCTAGATTAAGAAGAAGCATATCTGACACAAACCTTTTTTTTTTCCTTTTGGAATAGGTTAGGTAAGGGATATTAGAGCATGGGATGCTTTACCTTGGACCACAGCTCTCTTTGTGGTTAAATAACCTTTGCAGAAAGAGGTATGGAATTAGTTGAAACCCAAAGTTACAAAAAGAAAAAAAAAAAGACTTGTGGCATCTTTCTAAAATGTACGCATTACTTTTAGAGACAAAACAATAGCAGAAATGTTGATATCAGGAGATTATCTATGCTCTTAGGTGTCCAGATATCTTATCTTTTCTTATTTCCCTATGGAATCAACACAGCTTCTAATTTATGAGTCAACTGCTTTGGCCAAAGCAGCATGTGTGTACATGCTGGGCCTACATTGGTCCTTTCAGCTAGCTTCATCTCTGCAGGAAACAACCCTTTGAAATTAAATTTCACATGTCACAGTTGTTTATTCAGTATAAATCCTATTCTCTTATACTTTTTCGTTTTCTCTAAAGTCTCCATAAGGGGCATAACTGTCTTTGGCAAAAACCATTTAATTGAATACCTAACCACAGGATTTCCACCCACTCCATCTCAGGGTGAGCCCGGGAATAGAGGGAAATGCTCTTGCATTCAACATTTGACAGAAGTGATGCAAAGAGAGATGCTGTTTCCAAGTTACAGTTTTCCCCATCTCATTGTCCTCTCAGATAAGTGAATTGGATTAGGTTGGACTCATCCAGATATAGAAGAGAAAGTCCTATATGTGGACAAGAGAATGACTTTGTAAACTTTGAAGTTTCAGCATCAGTTTGGATTAGAGCCCCAAAATTAGATCGTGTCTCCATATTTATGGTACCTCTGGAGTGTGACAAATATGCATTTAGGGAAAGTTGGGTGAAATTCTTCTTATAAAGTAAAAAATAGGACACAAAGAAAATGATACATTTGTGTAGGAGAGTGCAAAGTAGAGCTGTGGCCTACCTATCGGGTGGTGATTTCATCTGAATCAGTAAGAATGCAAACAATTCTGTAAAATAATCGACTTAGGATGAGAGTAAGCCTGAAAAAGGGCAGCCATGATTTGTATCCAATCTCTATTGTTGTAGTTGTTAATGCCTTTTAAATTAAAAAGGAGAGGTTGAAAAGAAATGACAAGTGCTTGAAATTTCATTATAGTAATCAACCAATAACCGTTCCCAGAAACTTTACACAAATCCTAGAGACTAGCTCATCTGTCAGTAGAAGCTTAATAATAGTGGGCCAGGTTCTTGTATGGATATATCTACTGATTTTTTTAAATTGGTTTCTTCCTGATTTATAAAATTTAAAAAGCAAAAGAACAGATAGACAAGACAAATAGGAAGATGTTTGCATCTGAAAACCCCAGAGACTTGTAAAGCTCACCTGGCGCTGTCTGCTGTTGAACAGGCCTTTGAGATGTTGAGCTGCTCACCAGAAACAGCAGTGGTAGGTATTTAGACCTCTTCCTCTTTGAATTACCTCTGAGTTGTAGAGTGTGTGAGTGTCTCAGTACTTGTACAGGGTGTGTCCTACAAAGAGCTTCTAATGTCCCATTGTTGGCTAGTTCTTAACTTGGCTGGAGTCCTAACGTGCCAAAGCATGACAGCAGATGCTACCCAAAAAGTAAGTTATATGATGCAGTATATGACATATTATTGCAAGATGACTTGGGGTTTGGACAGTTTGGGGTTTATATCCTCACATAACCATTTAGAGTTCATCATATGTCAACTCCTATTAAATTAAATGCAGGGTTTCAAAAGATGATAAGATGTAGTCTCTGCCTACAGAGGAATCTCAAAACAAGAGGAGAAACAGATACATTTGAACATTCACCAAACAGTGGGATAAATTAATAGATGGATGGAAAAGTTTTGCTGAGTAGGGCCCCCTAATCGTGCTCGCAAAGGTCAGAGAATGCCTTCCTGAGGAATGAATACATCTTGAACTGAGCAGGAATTTGCCAGGCAGGCAAGGTAATAAAAAGCAGTTAACCAGAGAGGGAAGAAATAAGAGATTTGAGAGAATGCCATGTTCAAAGAATGGCAGACGGTTTTTTATATTTGGATTATAGGATGAATGGGAAGTAGCAAGTGATAGAAACATGATGAAAAATGGTTTCAAATAACTAGTGCTTCATGAAAATGAAAGAGATAGTTTCACAGTATCGTAACTGCCCACTTCACAAAAGCAGTTTTCTTCCCCCGAAGGAATTTCAAGCATTTGAGTGTGAGCTGTGTGCTGCTCCCACTGACACCCAGATACTCAAAGGATTTAGACAGCATTATACTCCATGCTAGGCAGCTCTCTCACAGGCCCTGCTAGGTAAGGCATGTGCCCCAGAAGTGGCACATTGTTCTCTCTGTGCTCTTAGAATGCTAATATTAACATTCCTGGAATTCAAGTATAGCTGAGAAAAAAGGAGTAGTCACCCTTTCCTTTCCTTCCCCCTTTAGCCAATTCTGTTATTTGGGTGAGTGGTAATGAGAAAGGGCCCACTTTTTCTCTAGCCCAAGACTAGCTTAATTCAGTGTGTCAAAGACTTAGTGTACTACAGTAGGGTCTATGCCAGGTGCAAGGATGCAGAGATCATAGGATCTACCACCTGTTCTTAAGGGTCTCACTAGCACACTTAAAAGTTCTGCCACCATTCTAACCTTTTTATGACTCCTAGATTGACACTTAAAAGTGGACTTTGACTAAAAATTACTCTTCTGATACAGAGAGCCCTAATAGGAAGCAAATTAATAATGAATTCATCTATGAGATTAGGACTCTGCCAGTTTTTCAAACTGTATACACTGGAGATATGATTGTGAGCAAGATATAGTCCCTAAAAGAGCTTATGCTCCATCTGAAGAGATCAACAAATAAACATTTCAGTGCAATGTGATGTGTGCTACAGAGAAGTCAATATCCTGTGGAAGCACATTTGGAAGGACACATAACAACCTCAGGAAGAGAAGGGAAGATTGTGGAAGAATTCATGAAGAAAATGATACCTCAACCTACACTTAAAAGACAAATAGAAGTTAATCATATAGAAGATTCAGACAGGGAGAAATCTGTGTGGATGCCTGGATGTGTGAGACCACAGCACATTGAGGGAGCTGCAGGTTCAGTGGCGTATGAAGGGTGTCCCAGGCAGATTATGAAGAGCATATAAAAGCCATGTTTAGAAGTTGAGATTTTGTCTTGGAGCAATGGGTTTTTAATGGAGTGTGACATGATCGGATTTATATTTTAGAAAGATCAGCCTGGCTATACGATTGAAAATAGATTGGAGGCAAATTCAGTCAGAGACTTAGAGGCCAGATTAGCTTAAACTTTGGTAGAAGTAAGTGGGAAAAGAGAACATAGTCTAACTAGAGTTCAGTTTGTAGTGCTGAATTCAAGATGTCTGTGGAATAATAAATGGATCTGTCCAACAGGCAGTTATGAATACTTAGATTTGGAGCTGAGGATTGGGGCTAGAAATAAAGATCTAGAGAGTTATCAAAAAATAAGTAGGAATTTCAGCTTTGGGAGTAGATGATGTCACTGAGAGTTTGTAGAGTGAGGAAAGAATAGAGGATAGAACCAGTGGAAGAGATACTCCATATGTTCCCAAAGAGGAGTAGACAGTGAAAGAGTCTGAACAGTGACCAAAGCCAGGAAGGGAACAGAGAGACAGACAGACAGACAGACAGGTGTCAAGAGATGTTACATGCTGTAAAAAGGTTAAATTGGAATTGGTAAGTGGCACTTGAATTCAGCAAGAAAAATTATTGATAAAGCGATTGAAGTAGAATGTGTGGCATGCAAGCAGATTGGAATGAGAGTTAAAGACAGGCAGAGAGTATGTAGACAGCTACTTTCAAGAGACTTGACTTGTAGTTTCCGCTTGGATCTTCCCTCCACTCCCCCTTTACTGCTACCTCCCTTCTTGTGACTTTTGCAAATAACAGATCCCTGGAGTCTATCTCATTTCTCTGGAATCTCTTTTCTTTCTGTTATTGATTTTCCTCTAAAATGAAATAAGTCCTTTTCTTTCTTCCTTTTCCTTGGACAGTTCCTGACATTATCGAAGCTCTTGTTTTGCTTCTTCAGGTTACACACACTCTTCCTCATGACCACCTCGTTTCCCTTTCTGGCCCCCCTCGCTTAATGTTATTTGGTCATATTTGCCTCTGACTTTCAAGCAAACGGTAATTCCACAGAATATTGCAGTAGTAATGTCAGAACCACTTATAAAATGTCATATGGGGAGCTATGTGAGAAATAACATGGTGTCAACCCCCTAAAGAAGCTGGGGTTTACAGTGCAGATGAGAAGACCAGTCTTAATGCAAAGAATGGCTAGTGACATGATATAAACCAAGTGTGTAGGTGAGTGATGGAATAAAACATAGGGCGAATGGAGTAAAGTTAGGTGAATAACTGATTCTAGTTTCTAGAACTCTCTTAGGTAGAGCATAATAGGGCATTTATGGTACAATGTTGTTGTTGTTGTTGTTTTTTTCCTGTCTTGCAGCTAAGTAAGAATGCACTTTTAATCTTTATTTGGTTCTAGTACTTGCAGTCCCCTGAGCCTAGACTCATGCCCAAAAATGTTTACCCTCTTGATAATTATTATTATTAGAATATAAAGTGTTCATGGCAGAAGACTCTAATATTATCATTTTAATTCATATATGCTTTAAATTTTCAAAATTGCTATGAATAATGATAAAATGATTAAATTCCTGTTGGTCCTGATGATACATCGTTGTTGACGTCGAATATTAACCTCATATCCATTTGTTAACTGAGAGTGAGTCGTGTGCTAGCCAAATGCTTAGATAAGCCTTGCTATAACATAGCTTCAAAAGTTCTCTGTCGGTTTCTCTAATGGGCTTTGTGTCACTGCTAGTCTCTTCCTTTTTCTTGAAAATACTTTCTTGTAAGCTTTATGATGGTATACTTGTTACAGGTCTAGTTGTGACAAAACTGAGCTTTGTTACCTTAAAATAAATTGTCAGGTGATTGATGGAGTGGTTAAGAGTAACAGGTGTAGGTGGCTGGTTAGTGGATGGCAGTGAATCACTTGATTATTATATTATTCTCCAGACAAGGCTTTCACAAAGCTTCTAATGCTTTTATCTTTAGGAGCTAGAAAACAACTACTCTAACCCGAATATTTTGCCTTTACCATGTCTTTAGAAGGTGAAAAATCCATTATCTAAAAATTAAGTTTGCTGTCACAGTATTCTGGGAACTCTCTGTCCTTAATGCAAAGTCTTTTCTTGGATTGCTTGAAAGAGAGACTTGTTCCAGTTAACTGTACGTTTTTCTAAAAGTCAGATTGGAAAGGGAGGGTTTTATTTTGTTTTGTTTTGTTTTGTTTTTTGTTTTTTGGGTTTTTTTTTTTGGTTTTGTTTTTTGTTTTGTTTTGTTTTGTTTTTTGTTTTTGAAGTATAGGCAACATCATGAGTGAGCCTGGGCCAGCAGAAGGAGGATTCAGACCTTCCAGACTGTGATGATGGTGGCCAGTCTGAGGCTGATGTGCCAAATACTGTAGTGCCAGGAGCTGACTGATCACTGGCCTGGTCCCAAGAGCAAAAAGCCTTCCTGTATGCTCAGGGTATTTTTATTTCCTTTTGTGAAACTGCCGGCTCTGTGCCCTTGCACACTTTGAAAAGGCCATATGGACCTTCTCTCATTCTCTAAAACAATGAAAAATGCTTGAAAAAAAAGTTAATTAGGTTTTGAAGCCATGTTCTCTTAGGAAAGTAATGATCATATACACCTTTTCATTAGTCATAATTTAGATGAATGACCCAGTCCAGCAAAGAAGTATTACCATTACATAGGGGATATTTAGACATAATCATAATTTTAGAAAACTATAAATTCATGAAAAGACATTACATCTGAAGACACTTTATCTCCAAGGTTTAAGATATATAAACTATGCTCAGAAGGTGTCTTTTTACAAGCACAATTCCAGTTCAAGTGCCTAGCAAACAAACTGGTTTATTCCCAGTAAATATTCTGGTCCCCACATGAAGAAATGAGATCATGCTTTGTGACTTCCAAGTTATTCAAGTGAGAGATAGATCTAGAGCTCAACCTGTGTCCCTGTTTGCTGTTTAGGTCCCTAGGCAGTACTTTTCCCATCTCTCTCTTACTCTCCCTCCCTCCCTCCCTCCCTCCTCTTCAGTAAATATTATAAACACACCAATCATGTGAAAGTTGTAGAGGAAAACATATGAATTAGACACTAACTTGGTCTCATAGGGCTCTGGACTGAGTGGTGCTAGTGTGGCTGATGGACACACATCAATGTGGTCATAGACAGCGACCAGTCCAGCCTTTAACAGAATGTTAGTGAGGCCTGGAACTAAGAGGAGAGCAGAAAATAGCCTCCCACCAACAAAAACTCTGATCACTGTATTAGAAATACAGAAGAACTATGGAAGGGTGCTAGGGTTTTATTTCTGCTTTAAAACTGCTAAGACTTAAGTTTCTTAAGATATCGAGTCAGGAAATCCTATAATCTTTTTGAAGGGCTGCCAATAGTGTTATTTGCTCTCCCTTTCAGTTCAGCTGTGTAGTTATTAAAAAAGATAGATCCTAACTTTCTGGTTCACTCACCAGATTTATCCTACAAAATTTCCTGTGCCTCACTGAAGTCTGAGGCCTTATTGAGAAAGCATTTCAGATTTTTCGGGTTCTACTACATGTTCCTTTTCTATGTGAAATAAAGAGAGTTTAGATGCAGAATGTTTTAGTGCTGACAAAAGCCCTCCTACTGATAACTCCATAGCATTGTAACATGGAAGAAAGGCAACATACACGTGTTACTTGAACAAACTAAACATTTTGAATCTTTTGACTTGCTTATTCTCTCTTAATTTTCCTTAGTACAGTAATATGAGACATATGTTTCTGACTCTAAAATTGCTTATCTAACATGAGAAAATTAGATGAAATGATCCTTTAGGCTCCTTTCAGGTTTAAAATTCTATAAAAAGTGATTTTCAAATATCCAATTAGTTAAGCGATGGGCTAAAATATGCCTTCATTTTGTTCGCTATTATTCCTCGCTTCCAAATTTGTAGAAATTCAGCATTTTCTATGCTCCCTAGTAAAAGGAAACTGAAGCCGAATCATTTTTAGAAAAGATATCTAACCAGAAATACTTAGATATTTTTAAAAAGATAGTTATCAAATTACAAAAAAATACTTTAAATAACTTTTTTAAAAAAGTTAATAGACAGTTTAGGATCCAGTTTACTTTCAGTACTGACAAGTTTATTAATATACTCGTAGTTTCAAGAATGTGTTCTTAGCTCCTTCTGTCCGTATTCTCTCAGCGGAAATCCAGATCATTTCAACTTTGTTTTAAATTGTTTTCATTAGGTATAGCAATTTTACCTATTTAATAAGATATGAAGTAAATACTACTTTGAAACTGGAATGAGCATGTTTTTAATTGATGTTGATGAATTTCAGTTGTGATTTGGTCACTTTACAAATTGTTCTTTATATTCACCTAAGAATACAGATTTTCAGCCTGATGCCAATTATTTGCACATAATGTAGATGATTTTTGTGTTAGTTTGTTATTATTCAGATTCACAAGAGGTTTAATTAACAAGCTTTTTAGGAGGGGAAGGCATTTCATTTCATGCTTTAAATGAATTTGAAATAAATGGCATTATGAAATGACATTCTCGGTGCTTACTAGGGTAGCGGAGTGTTCTAATGAATCATATCAGATAACAAAGAGGTAGATTGCAAGTGAACACAGAGGAGGGTACCATGTTTTTAGGAATCCTTTTTGCCCCTTTTTTTGTTGTTGTTTGAGAAAATGGATAGTAATTAGATGTCGTGGAGCATTTTCTTTTCTTATAGAAGATGTCTTGATCGAATTTATCTTGCTCTCTGTTTCATATCTAGTTTATACAGCAAAGAGTCTTAGGTTTGAAATGGTTTGATTATAACAATTTATCCCTTACTTCTGCCTTCCCAATTTGATCACTTAAACCTTAGCTTCTACTTTAAGTAGTGAAAAATAAAGATGTCACAATGAATTCTGTAGGGTAGTTCCTTTCTTTTTATGTAATTGTCAGCCGTAACGTTTCCAATCTACCCTGGTTTTGCTCATTTTTTATGGACTTGAGTTTCATTTTCTAGTGGGAATTCAGAATTCCAAACATAATTTTGTTTGTATTTTGCCTTTTTTTTAGTGGTGAAATATTACTGTAAACTAGAAAAGTGCAAGCTTGGTAAATGTAAAATTCTTCGACTTTGGTTTCATCCTTATTAAATAGATCTTATTTTTCATTTCTATCCTGTGCAGTATTTTTCTTCTAATATAAGGTAAACTGGCATTGTATCTTGGAGTTTGGGAAACTGCCTTAGAATCAAAAACAATGATACAGTTCTCCCAAGCCGAGTTACTATTAGCTATTCCTTAGGGCTATAATAAATATTGCATTTTTGAGCAGCCTGAGAATGTCATCCATTAAGCTTGGTTTTAAACAAAAATATCAGCAGAGAGAGTGTGCTTCAAGTGTCATCCAGTATTAATAGTTATGATTGGTCTCGTATTTCTCGTTCACCTGGAGCAACTTGTTAGACATCATGATATCTGTGAGAGTTGAACTGATAAGAGTAGTCGTCATCACCCCAAGGGATACTTACGGAATGAGAAAGGATGAAGGCTAATGGCAGAACTGACATCTGAAGGATAGGCTGTAGAGGAGATAGCAAAGTAATAGTCAGAGAGGTAGAAGAAAAACCAGGAGAATGTTTTAACAAGAAGCCGAGGAAGAATTTCAAGAATATTATTGACTTCTTTGGGTACTATATGAGGAGAACTGAAAAAAAAAAAAAAAATCTATTGAATTTTGCAATTAGGAAGATCACTGCTGACCATTGCCAGAGCAGTTTCAGTGAAGTATAGACATGGACTCCAGGTCTCAATGGGGTAAAGGGTAAACTGGAAATTAATATATAAAAACAGTTAACGTGAACTACTAACTCATCATATATAAAGGAAAAGAGAGAGGTGACAGAGGAGAAAGGAATATTTAAGAGGAATTATTTCTTATAAAGATAGGAGAGACCTTGAGCATATTTATAGGCTATTGAGAAGAAGCCAGTAGGTAGAGAATGATCTAAAATATAGAAAAAATATAACCAAGGGAATAAGATCTGAGGAAAGGTTGATGGAGGTTGATCTGCAAAAACAGGGTTAGCCTTGAGCAGGATTTCTCTGTTTTAGTAGGAAAAAAAGACAGAGGCGGTCATAAAACATAGGTGTTTATAGCATTTGTAAATAGAAAGTTTGATATTTACAAGCTTGACCTTAAAAATACAAGATCAAGCTATATGCTACTAAGAAATTATTATTAGAAATTATACCACCTAGCATTTGAGCACTTACTATATGCTGTGAAACATTAAGAGTTTATAAAACAATATCTCATTTAATTTCATCCTGTGACTCTATGAGGATGGTATTATTGCTCTTTCTTAATCAAAGAAAGTAAAGATTAATAAGTTTAATTAACCTAAGGTCATAGAAACATTAAATATAACAGAACTAGTCATTTGAGCCTAGATAATTCTAACTCCAGGCATCTGTGCTCTTAACCACAACTGTATTGAAGAGAATGGTGGATGTTTGGCCGAATGTAATAGAGGATTATCATGGACATGTGAAGGGATTGTCAGTTGGCACTGCGTGCAGCCATAGCTAGAGACCATAAATCTGTGGTGGCAAACATCTGCACAACTGGGTTGATTATCTCTCACAGCAGTTAGCAGCCCAAGTGAATGATTATATAAGCGAGTATTAGGGTGGGAAATTTTTTAGTTCCAGACTGGATGGATAAGAATATTAAATCATAGCCTAGCAAAAATTCCTGAATTCTAAGGATTAAAAAAAAAAAAAAAAACCTATGAGATTCCTAACAGAAAATATAAGCAAGGAAATAACTATAAACTAGCTTTTGCCTTTTGTAAAAATGGAATGTAAAACAGTGGAATAGCATCTATAGACCCGTGAGTGGAAAAAGAATGCAACCGAGAGTTCAATACCTAGTTCTATACATGTCAACAAAAATTAAAGATATTTGAAAATAAGAACTAGAGTATATCACCCACCTGAAAAAAATACTTGAAAGGAGAGAAAATAAAGGGATGATAAGAGACCTCAAGATAGAGAAAATATAGAAAATATAGAACCATGGACACAATTAAATCTAAAAGAATAAAGAGAGACTCGGGGAATGTGTAATGTAAGTATAAAATAAGGTTTCTGGTGACAGAAAATACACAAGATAATTTTAATAAGATTGCAGAATAAAACATTAAACTATTTCAGCAAAATTTAGTATTAATGGGAAGGGGAGGGAGGTAACTGAAACAATTTTAAAATCTTGTTGATGTGGACAAGCAGTAGAAAAATAGAGCATTTTGGTGGGAGAACTTTTAAGTTTCCAGCTTATGTAACTGAGCACTAAACTGAATAAAGAGAAGGACATTTTAAAACAATAAATCTCACATAGTTATAAGGTAGATAACAGTCATAAACCTAATACACCAAGTAACATAGCAACTAAAATGTAAAACAAAAATTATTAGAAATTCCAGGGGAACTTAAAATATGATATAATAAAGATTAATATACTTGTCTCAAGATGATGAAGTCATAAAAAAATAATGTAACAGAGGAATCGAATCAATAAACTTGAATATAAATACACACTCACCTCTCAGAGAAAACTTTTTTGTATGCTTATGGAACATTAACAAAAATCAAACACGTAATTGGAAAACCTTAACAAATTACCCTTAATAAATTTGAGGAAGTAAAATAGACTTTTTAGACTACATTCTTTGGTCACAAGCCAATAAAATTAGAAACATATTGATAAAGAATTAAAAATTTAGGGACTTTAAATTTGAGAAACACATTGTTTAAAATGACTAAGATCAAAGAATAGATCAAAAAATAAAATACAAACTGGAGATTAATAAAAACACACTCTTTAATCTCAATCTACATATAACCTATACGTGGAGAAAAAAAATATGTAGCCTTAAATTTTTTCCTAAAGAAGAAGTATGAAAAACAAAAGAACTAAATAATCATCTTAAATTCAAACAACAAGAAAATTAACCAAAAGAAACTAGTGAGAAAGAATTAAGTTAAAGCCCAAATTGTAGAACCGGAATATCAAAAATGGTACATACAAATTTCTAGACTGATCTCTGTGCAAACTCAGATATCAGGTGTGTTAGAGATCAGTATGTATGGAAATGGAGTAGCATATTCTCTAAAGATAATTTTGGCCCTGGTCATTTGTCTCCATTCATCAATCTCAGAGTCCTATGTGGAACTAAGTGGTTGAGTGGGTGGCCAGCTATGCAGGGTTCTATTATAGCATAATCATAAGGCTGGAGGGGATTCGCAGTCATGCTACCTCTAGTTGATACTCCTACTGTAATATCGGCTCCCCTGGAAAGAGATTTGTGAGTCTTGGAATGCTAAATCACTAATAAAAATCTCATTAGAAAAGACAAGACCCCAAAACAAAACTAGATTATAATTTTATGCATTACTGGTAATTATAGAAGAACGGATACATGTAAATATATTGTATTTTATTTTAATATTTCTTTTATTCTTTATTCATCATACCTCTCTAGAAAAACTTATTCTCAATAGCAGTTCTGTATCTCTGAGGCTTAATAAAATAGACTTGTTATCTTAAAGTAGAAATTTCATCATTTACTAATATAAACTTACATATAAATTTATAATCTTTATATTGCTATTGGTAGTTACTGTGCATCTTAAAATTTCTCTACCTTTGTCTCTCAGCACTGTCACTGACAGTGATTATTAAGGATCAACAGCTGCTGTTTATTTCTGACTCAGTTTGAAATGATGGCAATAGTACATTTGAATTCTTGCTTAATTTATGGAGGAGATGGGAAGGAAGAGAGGAGGAGGTATGGGAGAATGTAATTGTAATTTTTTTGAAAATTTATAAAACTAACCTGTGATAATAGACAATGTCTTCCTTTAGAGTTTTACTAATTAGAGGATAAGGGGTGTGTGTGTGCGCACACTCACACATGTGTGCTCTTAACAGAAGTGCAAGTTTAGCATCATGGCTTATAAAACATGGGAAGGTGAAAGAGGGGCCCTTCAACACTAGAAAACATTTCCTATAATAGTTTGTAATGTCTGTTATATTAACATTGGTTTTGAGGCCTTTTTTATTCTAACGGGCCCAGGGAAAGTACTAGATAAAATAACGACAACAACTACCAGGAAAACTACTAGATTTAATAATAACAATAATAGAATCAAATTTGTTTTAAATTCTTATTCTACTGGTTGGGTTTTTTAAGTTATATTTGGAGGGAATCCATACAAAAATAATCTTTATAAATTCTATGAATTCTGTATGGGTCATGCCCAAGATAAAACTGCATCTATACATGACACAATCCTTTTTATGTAATTTTACCCATTTTTCAAATTTATGATAATAGAGTTAAGCTTTCTCCTGATTATTAAGCTGATTTTCTTCTTTCAGAGAACAGCTGGAGAAATCATTTCATTGTACTGTTCATTTTTCTTTAATATTAGCATTAGAAGAAAGCAGTAGGAAAACGTAGTGTCCTTACAGCAAAGAAAACAATGGCATGGGTTTCACCATCAGAATAATTCTGTTATTGGGTATCTGAAAGCTTTTGCATTTGTCCATTTGTTCCTGAAATCACATCACCCTGTGTACCTAGCTTCATTTCAAATCACTGCAAAATACATGTGATAGATATTTTGTCTCTGGCCTTCCTTAGCAATTTACCTTAATTGCTATATATATCAGCTTTTTAAAAAGTACTCCTTAGATAAATGTGTATATTCTCATTCTGAACATACTTTTCAAACAATAGGATGTTTTCCGACATTTATGAAGCGGCAAAGAGTTGTTTTTACTCCCCATTCATTTTACTATTTTTCATGCACCTTCATGAATTTTCTACTATTTTTCTTTGTATTTTTAGATTTTTTAAAAGGTGAAATCTGAACATGATCTTGTCTTTATTTCATTTGTATCCATCCATAGGATGAATATAAGCCAGAAAAGGCCCTGTCTGAAGAGGATTTGAAAAACGCCGTGAGCGTGCACCACGCGCTAGCATCGAAGGCCACAGACTACGAAAAGAAACCAAACGTGCTTAAACTTAAAACTGCCGACTGGAGGGTCCTGCTCTTTCAAGCCCAGTATGTTTTGTTGGTTGGTTTGTTCTTGTTTTTTTTAGTTTGCGTAGCACCACTTTAAACCCAGAAAGAGAATCAGGATCTGCAGGGGAAATTTTTTAAATTGAAATCAGTCATTCATTGGTTACAGGAGAGAAACAACTGCCTGAGAAAACTAGAATGAGAGATAGAAATCCTGGGTTCAAGTTTTTTGTTCTCCACACAGCAGCCCTGTGACTTTTAGTCAGCCACCTACCTCTCTACACTTAGTATTCTTGAATAAAATACAAGGGTTTTAGTATACGCATTCCATCAGACAATGAGTAAAATAGACCTGGATTCAAATTACCATTTTAGCTCTTTGCCCTAGTATGTAATTTAACTTCTTTGAACCTCAGCTTGTCACTAGTGTAGATAATAATGGTTATCTCATAGGGTTCTTATGAGAATTAAACTAGATCAAGTATAGAAAGTACCTCACATAGTGCTTGGCACATAGAAAAACTGTTCAATAATAAGTGTAGATTTCCATTCATTCTCTCTTCTCTCTCCTCTAAGCTCTAATAGTCCATGATTAAACTAGAAGGAAAAGATAAAATTATATTGTGGGCAAGGAAATAGGATAGATTTTCAGTTTAATAAGGGGTTCGTGACAGCCTTCGGGTTAGAAGTGGAACATTCCATGTAGACAGAGTTCTGGATTTTCAGAACTGAGCCTCTAGAACAGGAATTTTAATTGGAGCACATGGCACAGCATCAGCATTGGTGGCAGACAGTGTTAACTATTCGTGGCATGCCTTTCACAGCCTGAGCTTAACTCCAGAACTTTTCTCAACACTACCAATCGACTGCATTTGGCACTGGGGTTCAAATTTGACATCAAGATAGTGAACACAGGTATCTGCATGCTCGTTGGTCAACGCTGTGTAAGATCAAAAAATAATAATAATAGCAAGAGCAGGCACTCTGGTGATTTGTGGATGTTAAACTGACAAAGGTATACAATTGCTGACATCAGGTGAGGAGGGAGTTGTAAGGAAATCCAAGTTACACAAGATTTTTTAAGTGTGGGAGTAAGGCAGTTTTAACACCACAAAGAGGGAACCATATAGCCAGATGTATAATTACAGCTATTAGTCATAAAAGTCCTTCAAATTATTCTATTCCTCAATTTTTTAAATCTAAAAAACCAGATACAATAACTAAGGAGATCTAATTACTTCAGATAGAACTGATACAGAAGTCAGTCAATTGAAATAACAGTGCCAGGGAAATCACATTAAGGAGGCCTACTGGGGTGCGATGACAAGGTGATATTAATGTGGTCTCAGGTTAGTGTGGTTTCTCAGAGTAATTAGTAAAGGAAATAATTTTAGGTTGGCTGACATTTTGTCCGTCGCCTGTTTATTGATTATATACTTAGTGGATGATCTATCCTGGTTCACAACTGTTTCTACCACCCATTTGTGAATTCACAAATATCATTAACTGCTGTCACTGCTGGACTCTGCGAATGTGACATCTAAGTTAAAAGTATAATAATTACATCAAACGATTTCCACATCCTTTCAGGTGGATTTTTTAACAGCCTATGGAGGTTTTAAACTTTACATACCATATAATTCCACCTGCTTTGAGTGTATGATTTTTCGTGATTTTCAAACAAGTTTTTAATGATTTTTAGCAAATTTACAGAATTGTGCAACCATTGCCACAATTCAGTTTTAAAACATTTCCATTATCCCAAAGAGATCCCTCGTGCCCATTTTGCTGTCACCCCCCATTTTCATCCCCAACCCCAAACACTATTAATCTCCTTCCCATCTCTCTAGCATTGCACTTTCTGGACTTTTCATATAAATGGAATCATACAGTATAGTATGTCGTCTCTTGTGTTTGGCTTCTTTCACTTAGCATAAAGTTATTGGAGCTCGTCCATTTTGTAGTATGTGTCAACATGTCACACTTTATTGCTGAGTAGTATTCTACACTAAGGATATATACCACATTTTGTTTGTTCATTGACAAGATGGACATTTGGATTGTTTTCCCTTTTTGACTCATAAAGAATGCTGCTGTGAACATTTACATACAAATCTTTTTGTGCCTTTACACTTTTATTTCTCTTGAGTATATACCTAGGAGTAGAATTGCTGGGTTGTATGATAAATTTATAGTTAACTTTTCAAGAAACTGTCTAAACTGCTTTCCAAAGTGGGTATATCCTTTTACATTACATGGCATCTATCAATTTATCCCTCAGTTGGATTTTAAAATCAAGTCATGTGATTAGAAAAGATGGCTTAATTTTTTAATTATTTTTTTTACCTAGCCTAGTATCAAACAGAAAGCAGGAGTTTAGTAAATATTTATTGTCAAGTGATTTTGCTTCTTTCTCCTTCTCTGTCCTTGAGGAATAATTACAGCTTTACACTATGGTAGTCATGGGTCACAGGTCCCTTCATTACCATGTGATTGGTGTTGAAAATGTTCATCTCCAATTAAGTTTTGTCAGAGATTAATTGTAGCAAGAAGAATAAGTGATTTTATGTGCCATCTTAAATCAGTAATGAGAAATGGGCAAGACGTTGATGCACTTAGATATAGAAATACCCTAATGTTAAATACATTTCTTTCTCACAGGAGTCCAGAGGAAATGCAAGGATGGATAAACAAAATTAACTGTGTCGCAGCTGTATTTTCTGCACCGCCATTTCCAGCAGCCATTGGGTCTCAGAAGAAGTTTAGTCGCCCACTTCTGCCTGCCACTACAACAAAATTGTCTCAGGTAAGTCATTTCATTAGAGGTTTGACCTTGGAAAAAAGCACTTTGTAAAATAATCTTAGTATTTGTATTTGAATAATGCTCTGTAGTTTGGGGGCAAGAATGAGACCTTGTCCTGGAAGGGCATGTTGTATAAATTGGGGCAAAATGCAGCATGCTCGGTTTTATACTTTATATAGGAAGCGGACACAATAGAGTCAGGTTTGGTAGGACATGTACTTTAAATTAGTTTCTAAAATTTATATTACTTTACTACTCAAGCAGTCATACAGTTCTGTTTTTTTGGTTGTTGTTTGCTCTAACAGCGTATATTTTTTAATGACTGGCTAATGTTAGACATTCTGGCTTGCAAATAAGTTTTTTATTCATTTTTTTAATTGAGCTTTTCCCATAGCCCAGGCTGTATTTGATGCTAAGCATATAAGAATATTCCCAGAGATCCACTATTCACAGACAATAGGGCAGAGCCTGCCCTGCTGCCCAGGAAGAGGAAAGTAAACCATGTGGTTTGCCTAACTAATCAAGACAAAGTGCGCTAGAACTCCAAATGTGTTCACATAAGCATGTCTCCTGTTGTCAGATTGATCTCTTTAAAGACCATATTTTATCATGTCCCTCTCCTACTTAAAACTCTGTTCTACATACATTGAATACAAGCCAGGTTTGCCAATTTTAAACCTGTCTGCCACACCCCATTGCCATTGACGAGTTAGGTATTTTGGAAACTACTTTGATATCTTTGTGAATTTCTTATTGGTGCAGTAATAGAAATAGTTTCATCTGGCTCTCATCAACCAGGTCTTGATATTAACTGGCTCCTCCACACAACTGATATCATGAATGTTGATACATTTATTTAATAAATATGTATTACGTGCCTCTTGTACTTCAGAGACTATTTTAGGCTTTGGAGCTAGAAAGGCAAATAAAACCCAGATGCTCTCTGGGATTGGGCTGACAAATACAAATGAACAATTAATTTGTAACACAGCTTGATTAGAGGTACAGGAAAGATAAGTCCAGAGTGCTGTGGGGATACAAGAAAGGAACATCTCGCCTGGCCTTGGAGGTGAGAGAGGAAGTGTGATATCTAATCTATTAGAAGCTGAAGAGACGAGCAGCAGTTACGTGTGATGTGGGAAGAGAGAATCAAAAAGGCCCAGAGGAGAGTACACTGGGATGCAGGAACCTCACAGAAGTTATCAGATGTGATCTGAGCACAAAATGTTGAGGAAAGGCGAGAAATGTTTCTCTGGAGGTTAGCAGAGGCCAAATGGTGAAAGGTCTTATTTGTCAAGTGTAGGATTTTGGGTGCTTCATTGGTTCTCCAATATCCTTAGGACAATAGTTTAAGCAGGAAAGTAATGTGATCAATTTGTGCTTTAAAAATCATTCTTGTTACCATAGGAAAAAAGTATTAGAGGAGGAAACTACTAGAAGCAGAAAGGCTAATTTTAAAGGCATTTTCAATAATGCAGAGGAAAAATAACTAAGTTAATTGTAGAAGAGATGGATAGAAGTGGAAGTATTTGAGAGATTTCGAGGGTGTAGAATGAATAGTCCTAGTGGCTTATTGAAGTAGAGGAAGAAGGGTTGTCATACAGGCTTGCGCAGCTCGGGACTACAGTGTCTGAACTGACCTTTGGGACTTCACTGTCTCCTGATTTTCCTCCTGTTGGTTCTTTCCTGGGTCCTTCTCTGGGACCTTTTCCTCTTTCTACCTCCAAATGTTACAGTTCCCTGTGCTCAGAAGCAGACCAAAACACACTTGACAACATTTTTTTTTTAAGTTAGTTAAGAAAAAAAACAGGGTGAATATTGTACCAAGAAGAGGGGAGAAAGGTTAGGTAAAGTTAGTACAGAAACTATCTCCTGTGAAGTAGCAGAAAAGTCATTGGGTCCCTTGGTGACAGCAGTTTCAAGAGTGATGGGAAGAGAAGCTACGTTGGTCGTCTTTGAAGAGGAAATGGAAGGTCATAAGGACGTAGAGGAAGGAGTCTGTATAAGTCTTGCCATAAGTTTATTTAAATTAAAAAAAAAAAAAAAGCAGACCTAGTAGGAAGAATAAAGGAGACATGGTTGCAAGAGGGAGTCTTTTGTTTTTGTAAATTCATAATCACTAACATGAATCAGGTGCTTACCATGTAAGCCGTTACTATTATTATGCAGTTCATAGACTACGGAGAAAAGTTAAGAATAGAAAGGACCAAGCCAGCTCACTTTACAGGGCATCACAGAGTATAATTTTAAAGGACAACAAATATTCTAAGAAAAAAAGGAAGGCTTTACCTCTATTGATGACCAGAAAGTATGTGGGTAGACTTCTCCATCTACCCAACTAAAATATGAACTCTTAAAGCAAATGCGGTTCCCCACTTTCATTGTGGGTACTTAGCATAAACAGAAACCATATTACATAAGGCAAGGAGAGAAAAAACAATTGAACAACTAGAGGCAATAAAAAACCTTCAGAATTTGGGGTTTGTTCATTAATTTCACTAGGGATTTTCCAGTTGTTATTTTTCAATAGATTGGTCTTTCTCACAATCACTCCTGTAAAAGAGAAAGAGAAAAAGGTAAGCTGAAGGTAAGGAGGAAGGTTAATAAGCATAGAGCAACAGAAGAGTTTTTCCTTGTTCTTTCCTCACTATAGAATCTGTATTTCTATTTACTTTCTACTTTGAAAAATGTGCTACTGTCCTATTTATGTATAAGCTATGTATTAGTAAGTCACTTGTACATGAAAATGAATGTGTTCATCTATTTGTGTATTTTATCATGAATCTCTTATTTAAACAAATGTCTTAAACTGGAACTAAAAATAGAATGCATAAACTCTTTGATGTATTTCCTCATTTTGAATACAAGGCCACAGAAATGCAAAAAGAAAAATAATGCATGTGAAATATGACCAAAATGATGGATTCGGGATTTTAAATCAGAACACAGTAACCGAAAAGAAATGTCCTCTTGTGTCACATAAGACAAAAAGACCAAGCCCTATTAAGTATTTAATTTCTCTATAAAAGAATAAGATAGAGTCCTTCCCTACAAATAAACCTTTGTCGGCCTCAGTTTTACATCTGAAAAATGAGATCACTCATTTTTCACTAAAAACACTCTAGAATGTTTAAGGTTCTTTGAAGTTTCTTCCTATCAATAGCTCTGTTTTTCTGTTTTGTTTTGTTTGCCCAGGTCATCATGTTTATTTATTAAAAAGAAAAAGATGTTTTACCTTTGAGAGTAAAAGGACAGTTTAGAAACAAATATATAAAACCAAGTATGTGGTGGAACACAGATTAGAAAGAGGGAGAGAAGAGTTAGTTTGCCCAGCCTTATGCAGGTGTTTGGGGGTACCCTTCACTTCAAATAAACACTCTTGTAGGATGTCTTTGCTGGAGTCATAGTGATCCTGGAATGTGTCTGAGTGAGCCCATGAGCTCTCCAGTACCTTGAAGTCTGGTCCTCAACCTGAGCCCAGGCATTCCCAACCTTGGCTCCACTGACATCTTGGCTTAGATAGTTCTTTGTTGTGAAGAACTATCTGTCCTATAACTTGTAGGATGTTTAGTAATATCTTCAGCCTCTACTCACTAGAGGCCAGTATTATCCCCACAGTTGTGGCAACCAACAATGTCCTCAGACATGGCCAAGTGTCTTGTGAGGTCAAAGTCCACCCACATGCTCTTGAGAACCCCCGCTTTAGCCATTTTTCCTTTTCTCCATACACCCACAGCCTGGCTATGACTCCCCTAAATGCCAGAATCACTTGGATAATTTCAATTTACAAAATACATGTATAACATTGTGAGTGCCCTGCTGGAAAAAATTAAACAGTGTTAGGAAAACTCTAAACATTCAATTAAAAGACTGGTGCTTTTAAAGACACTTTTCATCACCTTGTCGTTTGCAAGCTTTTCTTTAATTTATTCTTGTCTTCTATCCAAAACATTCGCCTTCATTATTAAAATTGATTATTGTCAGTGCAACATCGTTTCGAACAACTCTGCTGTGTAGGAGGGGGTCATCTTCTTCACTTGTTTTTCACGGCAGTGTTGCCAGAGCACATTTTTTCTTCTGTTGTGGGTAGAAGCCTAGTGTGAAAATTTAAGTTCTGTTTCTCCTTCCGATATAGCACTCCAAACTTCAGATCTCATGATTGGCCCTCTCTGGGATCCGTTCAGGACCTCTCTTTCTTTCCTCGGAGTAGTCATTTTCAAACTTTATTGTACACAGGAATTTCCTAGGGGCTCATTTACAATTCCCATTTCCCAGCCTGCCAAGATTAATCAGGTCACCAGAGGCCTGGGAGTGTTTGTGTGTCTAAGACCCACCAGGTGTCCAGCCCACAGGCAGCACAGGTCATTGTTAGAGACACTGCACTGTAGCAATCCCTACTTCCCTCTCACTACTTCTCTGGGGACCTGTACCTCATGAAGTAACCATTTCTTGATTCTTAGTCATATTTTCTTCTTTGAATTCCAGCCATTCTCCTATAAAAGTTCAAATCAGCGAGTGATTCCTACCTGCTAACTATTGAGGGCCGGGACTAGTGATGAACACTGACCTGAGGCAAAGGAAAGGCCTGTGCTTGCTTCTCACCCCTCGTTTTATCCTGTGCTTTGACCACGGAGCTGTAGTGCTCAGGACCAGATGAGTGGGGCAGCGTTGGTTCACAAAGTGGCCCCTGAACACAGACTGAAGAAAGAGGCAGCCACTCCAGATTGGGAGGCGGCAGGTTTAATAAGCAAGAGAATGAACTTATGAGGCTTGTCTCGGGTTCCGCAAGGTGACTAGAGATCCCCACCGGGATCTTAATGGTTTATATAGAGGCCTTAAGTGGGTTCAGTCACATGTAATGTCCAGGTGGTCTCAACGGCACCTTACTCTCTCAAGGCTGTGTCCTTGGGGCAGCTTCTAGCTTGGGTTAGGCCAGTGGAACATACATTCCAAGGGCAGCGGAAGAGGTGAGGAGCCTCCAGTTGCCTGGTCCGGCTTAAGGGGGTCATGTCCTCTTGAGGACCTCCAACAGGCAGGCGTTCAGTGGGATTTCAGAGGAGGCAGTCAATCTTGTGGTTGTGTCCCTGGCTGGCCAGAACCACACCCTTCTCATGCACTCAGTTTCATACATTTCATCACAAACCTGTCACTTCTACTTCTTAAATATCTTTTCTATCCTACTCACATCTCTTAATTCAGACTTTTGTCATCTTTTACCTAGACCTCTGGTCTCTTAACTTTTTTGATCATTCACCTTATCAATACTAAACATTGGAATCCTCCAATATATGTATATTTTTTAAATATACTACATGTCCAACTATCAAAACAACATGAAACAGTGCCAAGCATCATTAGTCATTAGGGAAATCCAAAACAAAACCATGAGATGCCACTTCTCACTCATTAGGATGGCTATAATTTTTTTAATTTTTATTTAAAAAGGAAAATAATGCATTGGTGAGGATATGGAGAAATCAGATCTCAGATCTCTGATACATTGCTGGTGGGAAGATAAAATGGCATAGCTACTTTGGAAAATAGTTTGGTGGTTCATCAAATGATTAAACATCGTAAAATTTAATATGTGACCCAGCAATTCCACTCCCATTTAGCTATCAAGAGAATGAAAACATACACCCACACAAAAACTTTTACACGAATGCGCAAAGCATTATTCATCGTAGCCAAAGATGCGAATTGCCATCAGCAGATAAATGGATGAATAAAATGTGATATATCCATGTAATGGCATATTATTTAACCATAAAAAAGACTGAAGTATTGATACATCCTCTACAATGTGAATGAACCTTGAAAACATTATGCTAAGTGAAAGAAGCCAGTCATAAATAAACATTGTGTGATTCTATTCCAAAGAGTCTCTTTTAGAGGAACTAAAATGCATAAAATTAAATTGAGGTGATAGTTCCACAACCTTGTGAATATACTTTAAAAAAAAAATTGATTCATATACTTTAAATGGTTGAACTGTATGGTATGTGAATTTTATCTTAATGTTAGTTTTAAAATTATTGCCAAGGGATCATCTTGACTAGGACACACACCCTATTTCAAAAAGCTCTGGCCAACTATTCCTATAACCGTTTGCGATCTCTCTTCCTCTAATATTGGTTCTCTCCAATCCATCCTTCACAGTTCTGGCTAAAATATGATTCGCATCATGTCACTTAACCTTAACTGGCTCACTTTGCCAACAAGATAACAGTCCAAACTCTCTGTCATGACCTTAGATGATGAAGTACTCAATAAAACAAATCATATCAAAGTTACTATGCTAAAGCTCACTAAAGTGTTTAATTTAAGGCCTTTAAAACTGTTTCATACATGAAATGATGAAACAAAATCTTTCCAATGGTACTTTTGGCAGTAATCCCCCTCAGACTCAAAGGCAGATGTTCTCTATTCTAAATTCCGTACAGCTCGAGTTTGATAAGGCCCAAAATGCTTAGCAAATTGACTTAGAAATTGCCTACCAGATTTCTAGAAAAGTTATTACCTTCTGAATCATCTACTTTAAAACAGTACGAAGGAAGCTGTGTAAGCCCTCCCCTCTTTATCTTCCCCTTTTTTTAATACTTCATTTATCCAGTGACTGTTTACTGAGGGATCTATACATCAGGTACTATATTAGACATATGAGCATTATAAAAATAGCTAAGATGACGGTCTTGCCTCAGCTAATGAGAGCTTAAGGTATAAGTTAATGTTAGGCGGGGAATATCTATAAGCCGAAAACTGTACTACATACTGTCTTCTCCAACGTATTAGACATTGGAGATCTGAGAGGAGGCTTTGAGGATTTGAGAAAAATAACCTTTCTCTGCCTTCAAAGAGTTTGTAATCAGTAAAGGAGATAAAATTCACACATAAATCAGAGTATACTTTGTAGTCAGCGTGTGGCGTAGACATTTAAGTGTATGGTACTGCAGAGGAGGAGGAGATTGTAAGATCTGGAGTCACACTGGTTTTGAGTGGAATTTGCAGCAAGGACATGAGTACAACCTGCATGTTTGAGAGCTATGGGAGAGAAGGGACCTTAGGACCAATGGAGTTTATGAAGTTTTGAAAGCTGAGGTCATTAGTGCTGATACACCAAGAAACAGAATGTTTTGAAGCTTGTGTTTTCAACAGCCTTTTCGATTTAAGTTTGTTCCAAGGCAAGTTTATGACTAGGAGTTGGGAGGAAGGGGCTGCTGCCCCACTATCTTTACCTCTGTGACCTTGGGCAAGTACTTGAAATCTCTGGATCTCCATTGCCTCTAAGAGGAAGAAACTAGAAGGGGCGATGGCCAGGTTCTTTTTCACCTTAGAATTCCTTGGAGTTCATTGTATTTCACGATAGGAAAAAAAAAAAGAAAAGAGTTCGTGGGCAGGAACCGTGGGTTTTCCACCTGCCAGCACCCAGCACAGTGCGGGGAAAGCCCAAGCTTTATTAAAGTGAAAGTACACACTAAGAAAAGAAGTGTGCAGTTTATTGTGTGAACTACAGGCTTTTGTTTTCTTTTAGTGAAGTGGTGCCCAGAGTCTTACTTGCAATGCAGGTGATATTATAATGATATTATGATAAACCAAAGCTGAACAAAGAACAAAGGAAAGACTCTGGAGCCTTATCCTAGGGTGAGGGGTGGGGTGTCCCAAGACTATCCATCCTGCCTCCTGGTAGTGACTTGCTTCTCTTGCCACCTGGAAGGGAGGGAGCCATTTATCCTGTCTCCTTGCTTTGGCTAGTTTCCCGTGTGGGAGCCTCATGCTTGGAATCAAAATGGGGAGAGGGCTGAGTAAGGGACTAAGGTAAAATTCTGGAGCAGAAACCCAGAGGGGAGGGAGAACATCCCCGGGCTGACCATCCTGCCTCCGACACAGGACTGTGTTCTCTTCCCCAGCTCTCTGCCATCTCTCTAGCCCTCGCTATTCCTCCTTTCGCTCTTACAATGTGCATTTCTGTATTGTCATTTACTTTTATTTTCTGCGGCTTTTCTTTCATCCTTTTCTCCATGAGAAGTAACATGTAAGTCTCATGTTCTGTATGAAAGGATAGAGCTGATTTCTGGGACTTGCTAGTGCCTGGACCATTGGCCGTGCGTCGGAATGAAGGCTTCTGTCTCTGCCTCGTACTGACTCACTTCAAGGTCTTGAACAGCCTCTTGCCTGGCCCCATTGCCTCATCAGTTAGAAGTACTTTCTTCATAGAGATGAAATTAGAATTCAGTTTTTTAAAACAAAATATGAAATTTTCCTCAGTATTATATAAGTAGGAAAAAATTAAATCTTAGGAGATATCATCTGAAACTTGCCTTTGAGATAAAATTTCATCATATATATTATCAAAGGTTTTACCAGTTACACCTGTTGACATATAACCACAGTAATTTTTCCTGCATCTATTATTTTAACACCACTCCTTAAATTATCACTTTTTTTTAAATTAAGTTTATTGGGGTAACATTGGTTAATATAATTATATAATTTTCAGGCATACGTTATAATTTGACATCTGTATATTCTGTTGTGTGTTTACCATCCAGAGTCCAGTTTCCTTCAGCACTTAAACAATTTCAGTAAGTTCTTGCCATTTTCTATCTCTGTTCCCTTTCTTTACATTTTGTCAGATGTATTTCTCTGCCTTCTCTGAAATCCTTTTTCTTAGTATCGTCTCATAAGAACAGTATGTTTGTTCTCCCAGTGAATTGGAAGAGCAAAGACAGAAGGGAGAAAAACAACAGGGTTCCTCCTTTGTCTTTCTCCATCATGTCTGTTACAAATTTAATTGTTCTGAGTCTGAGAATGCAACATGTCTCCATGGCGGCTGCCTTTCTCCTTCATGTTTCCTCTTGGTTTTTGTCAGGAAAGTCTGTGTATCTTCTTTCTCGTTGGATTCTAGCATTGGAATAATTTGCCTGGTCTTCATATCTATGCCCATAAGAGCTACATGGTATTTTTATTTCATTGGTCAAAATGGACAGATTAAGAAATGTGACTTTAAAGTGCTTTTGAGGTTACTTCCTTGATTCTTGCTCCGTGAGAGCAGTGAAGTAGGAGTAAAGCACTGCACATTGAATTGCAACGTTTTTTGACTAGTTTCTTCATAAAAATGTAACAGCATAAATGACTAACCTTTTATGCTGTTACAGAAATAGTCAGGTTTATAAACCATAGTCAGGTTTATAAACAGTGAACAAACCCTAGTAAATCCTGGTTTTGGTAGGAAAGTGACAAATACAGTATGCTGTGCATATTATAGTCCTGGCATAGATTCCTCATTAAAATAAGTAGAAATTGGGATTTACTCAACAAGAAAGAGACATTTGAATATTCAAAATTGAGAAGCCTAGATCTAAAGCTTTTGTAAGAAGCAAACATCTAAAAGAATGTTTACAAAGGCAAAGTCCAAAACTAAAGAGAATTTTGTAAATTCTTTTACCAAATTATCTAAAATCTTATTTGAAAAAAAAAAAGTTAGTATTTGGATTCTAATCATTTCATTAACCAAAAAAAAGAAAAGAATTCATTTTCTTAAAATACACTATAAATCACTATATTTTACAAATCTGGACCAAATAGAAAAATAGGTCCAATGTTTCAGCAGCCAGTTCACAGAAGAAACTCAGTAAACATATGCAAAAATGTTCATCCTACTGTAATCAAGAAAATGTAAATTCAAGTTACAATGGTTAATGGTTTCATACCCATGAAATTAACAAAAAATTGCAAGTGTGATATCAAATTTTGGCAAGGACATAGAACAATGGGAATTTTGAAGCCTACTGTGGAAAAGTAAACTAAACTGGTGGAAACACTTTGGAACACAGTTTAGGGTCATCTTAAAGATGCGGATGTTTTAAAACCCGGAAATTCCACCTCTTGGTGATTATACTGTAGGAAAATTCTTGCTCTTATTCATTAGGCAACATGTTCAGTGAAGTACCATTTTATAATAGTCCAAAGAAACCTGAAAACAACCTAAATATCCTTCAGTGAAGTCGTGTGTCCTACAATGGAATACTATGGTGATTAAAAGGAAGGATTTAGAGCATACATGTGAATAAATGTTAAAAATATGTCAAGTGAAAAAAAGTTACAAAAGGAAGCTTATTAAGTATAAAAACCTATACAGCATGCTATTTGTATAGATATGTACATTTGTATAGGAATAGCACAGAAAAGGAATGAGTGGATAAATACAAGGAGTTTCAACTTATTTTTATAATATTTTATTTCTTAAACTGGGTGTTAGAATTTTTTTACATATCATTCAGTATGACATTTCGTATGTCTGAAACATTGAACAAAAAATACCTGTCATGTTTTTATTTTTCAAAGTGGTCTGTTAACCAAATAACTTCTGTCAAAAATTCTATTAAATAATTTGCATGTTGTAGTAAATATATGAAAGAAAATTACTTTGAAAGAAAAAAGCTATTACTGTATTCTTCTTAGTCAGCTCTGGCTACCATAACAAAATATTACAGATTGGATGGCTTAAATGACAAAAAATTTTTTGTCACAGTTCTGGAGACTGAAAATTCCAGATCAAAGTGCCAGCAGGGTTGGGGTCTGGTGAAGGCTGTCCCCTTGGATTGCAGATGGCCCCTTTTGTGTCCTCACTTGGCCTTTCTCCTGTGTTTGCCCCGAGAAAGAGAGTGTGTGCTCTCTTGTCTCTTCTTAACAAGGACTCTAATCCTGTCGGATAAGGCCATGCCCTTATGACTTCATTCAACCTTAGAAGCCATGTCTAAAATATAGATAGCCATACTAGGATGTCGTTCCATAGTGTAGCGGTTAGCACGTCTGCTTTACACGCAGAAGGTCCTGGATTCACGCCCCAGTAGAGTTATAGTCCATGGTCTACGGCCATGCCACCCTGAACAAGTCTGATGTCTGATCTCAGAAGCTAAGCAGGGTCAGGCCTGGTTAGTACCAGGTGCTATAGGCATAAATAATAATAAAAAATAAATAAAATGTAGCCATACTGGGTTTTAACACGTGAATTTTGGAGGAACGCAAACATCCAGTCCATAACTTAGTCTATAGTCTCCTTGGAGAAAGCAATAGAAAGATGAATGAGAAGTTGTAAATAAAAGCTACCTGAAACATTTCTCATTTTCATTCAGTATTATCAGTATAGAAATGACAGGCTTGGAGATGTAGACCCTCTTTCTAAAATCTCTAAACAAGTTTCATTTATTTTTCCCCTCTATACTTTTTTGGAACTTCTTTAGGTGTTTTGTTTTACTGAGTTGGTATTTAAAAGTGAGTCTTTTCATCTTTGATTCACGCCACTTATTATTCCTGCCACCTTTATTGTTCACTTTTTCACTCTGCTTTTTAAAAATGTTTCATTGTTCTCTTCTATTTTGATGGCTTTAGACTAGGATTTTTTCCCTTTGTTTGGCTTTTAAGATATATATTATCACAAATCCCTAAGATATTATATGTGACTCATAATTTCTGAATATCTTTTTTCTTTAGTTTACAGTGATGTTATATAATCTTACTTAGAGTTTATAATTATGCACTTCTGGTAGTCTTTCTAACTATTCTTCTCACACTACAATACAATGTTTATATTTTGAAATTATGTTGGTATTATACAAAATGTATTTACCACCTTGTCGAATCAGTTCCTCTTCATTTGCTTTCATCCATTTATTTCTTATTGTACATATGAAATTTACACTCAGTAAGAATTTAGATAATTACATGTGAAAGTGGAATAGTAAGCAAAGCAGTCATACAATTTTAGGAATGCGAGAGAATTCCAATCTCTTTGTTTCATTTTTAAAATGCTGCCAGAGTGTTTCATTAACGTCTCTCATTAGGTAGCTTATTGCTAAGGTGATATCAATGGCGCCCCTAGAATGGAAATTCTTTGACACAGGATCAACCATGCTGCATTGCTGCATGGTTCCTATAATAACACTGTTCAGGCAGTAATTTCTCTGTAGGTACATTTTAATCAAATAACTACTTTGGGTCAGTAAAGTTGAAGGAAGTCAGAACCTCTATTACTTTGGCAGAATAATGCATAGCTTGCTGCATTTTTTTCAGAATATCATCTGATAGCTTTCAGAGAATCATTTCTTAGTGGCATTACTTGTCTAAAAAAGGAAAAATAATGCAGATAGACTTTTCAGTTATTTTATGATTTTTTCCATTGTGACGGACAGGGGAAACTAGCAAAGTTGCTGAGTGGCCATGAAGTAGAAAAGCCAAATTGTGTGGCACTCAGGATAGGTGCTTAACTGTCTTGTGGGTGCCTTGCCTGTTGGCGTATCTTAGGAGGCTTGCTCTCAGCCTCGGGACAGTTACACCTGATAAAGTGCTCTGAAAGCATTTGATTTTGTAACGGGGCCTGGTTAGGGAGGCTGGCCTCGGACATGGGCCTGAGAAAGCTGGTCAGATGTGGCAACAGAGGCACATTGGACTGTTTTTGATGAATTAAAGTCATTTGTTATAAAGGGTTTTTAAAGTACTCTATGATTTTTTTATTGATTTATTTCCAGACACTAAATGGCTTAATATTTCCTGCAGGAGGAACAGCTGAAATCTCATGAAAGCAAGCTGAAGCAGATTACCACCGAGCTGGCTGAGCATCGCTCCTATCCCCCAGACAAGAAAGTTAAAGCCAAGGAGATAGATGAGTACAAACTGAAAGAGCACTATCTGGAGTTTGAGGTATGTTGAGCCTAAGTGTAATAAAAGCCAGTACCTGAGTTATTGTTAGGATTTTTCCATCAGGGAATTTTTTCTTTTTTTCTCTTTTTTTTTTTTTTTTACTGTAAGTGTGGGAAGTGTGCCTTGATCCCCTGCTCTAACTTGGGAGCTCTGTGCATGGTCTGGGTCATGGCGGCCCCTTTGTTTATAATTCTATTTAAGCATCAAACAAACATCAAAGAACAGATAGCAGTTTATGTGCTTAAAAACGAAATAGCCTGCCTGGTTGGAATAGCCTACTGTGAGAAAGAAAACAACAACAATAGGTGGACATGCCAGGGTGGGCAGCTGCTTTTTATGTTTCTGCATCTCTTCCAGCAGAGTCTGAGTCAAAAAAAAAAAAAATACAATGGAGAAAAATGAGATCCAGGGTACCATGAAGCATCAGCTTTTTCCTGCATTTTCTTGCTGTTGGCAAACACCAGAGCACCTTTCCTCTTACCACTTAGTGCCCTTCAGAAGGAGATTTGATAAGTTGGGGCACATTCATGTACAATAGCAAGTGTGGTTATTAAAAAGGATGTGGAGGATCCATTAACTCTGGAATGGTTTAAAATTTAAAAGCAAATAGAAAACAATATGTATAGAAAATGTTACTTTTGGCTAAATTTTCTCTCAAATTAAACAGTGTTAGGGTTATGCAGGATCCTCTGATTCTCCCGCTGTAGCTGCCACTTTATGACAATTAAAGTGCCTTTTTTTTTTCATAATTTTTGTCCTGTAGGGTGTGCTGACTCCATCTTTAGCTCTTCTTTTTCATTGTAGCTCTAGTCTATTTTATTTCTCATCATCCCTTCATTTCCGTCTTATCATCCTGTTTCCTCCTCAGGCTCGAAACTTAGAATCATCGGCACATCCTTCGCCAGGTCCGGGCACTTTGTTCTGCAGCATCTTACACCTGTCACTTCCCTACCATTGCTTTTATATGTCCTCTGCTTAAGTCCTGGGTTTTTTGTCTCTCACCTGAACTCGATGGTTGCCTCTTGTCTCTCTTCGGTTCATCCTATATACCTCTGACAGTTAGTTTTCTAAGGTTCAACCCAGATTGTGGCATTTCTCTGTTCATCAGCTATCCTTGATTTTCCCCTATATCTCCCCCCACAATTTACCTTCTGAATAAAGTCCCAATCTTTTTGGTTTGTAATTTACTTTTCAATTATAGTTGATGTACAATATTATGTTAGTTTCAGATTGGATATTTGTAGACTTTACAGTGATCAACTCAATAAGTTTATTTAGTATTCATCTGGCACCATACATAATTATTACAATATTGACTATATTCCCTATGTGTACTTTTATCCCTGTGACTATATAACTGGCGATTTGTACTTCTTAATCTCTTTCACCTTGTCTGCCTATTTCCCTGACCCCCTCCTCCCATTTGGCAACTATCAATTCTTGTAGCTATGAGGTGGTTTCTGTTCATTTTGCTTTCTAGATTCTACAGATAAGTGAAATCATACAGTATTTGTCTTTGTCCGACTTATTTCACTTAGCATAATACCCTTTATGTCCGTCCATGTTGTCACAAATGGCAAGATTTCATTCTTTTTTATGGCCGAGTAATATTCCATTGTATATATGTACCGCATCTTCTTTATCCATTCATCTATCAATGAACACCTACATTGCTTCCATATCTTGGCTATTGTAAATAATGCTGCAGTGAATACAGGGGTGCATTTATCTTTTCAAATTGTGTTTTCTATTTCTTCGGATAAATACCCAGAAAGGAATTGCTGCGTCATATGGTAGATCTACTTTTAATTTTTTGAGGCACCTCCATACTGTTTCCCATAGTGGCTACAACAGTTTACAGCCCCACCAATAGTGCAAGAGGGTCCCCTTTTCTCCACATCCTCTCCAACACTTATTTATTGGTTTTAAATTCCCAATCCTTAATCTGAGAGGACTTGGGTTCCTTCTGTCTACGACATCAATCTTCTCACAACAGCCTCCGTGTATATTAGTCACATGTCTGCTCACTTTCTCCAAACATACTTTTATGCCTTTGTTTATCTATTTTCTTGCACCCCAGATGTTCTTCCCCTCATCTCCATTTCTGAAAGTCTGTTTATCTTTAAAGATACAGCCCAGATCCCTCCTATGAAAAGCCTGCTCTAAACCTACTAGTTGGGTTTACTCTGTAACAATCCTTGCCACATTTGGCTTTATGTTAAAGTTATTTCACTTCATCTTTGTCTCTATAGTGGATTCCATAACACCTCCCCGTGCCCCTAGACTGTGAGCCTTTGGAGTATAGGAACCACACATTCATTTCTGATCTTTACTCTATGCTTGCTTGTTGAATTGGATAGGATTTTATGGAAGCATTAAGTCTCTTCCTGATTTACAAAATTTTTGTTTTAAAATGTGGCGTTTGATCCACTATAGATCCATGGACTAGTTTTTTTCAGGGTCAAGCAAGTCCTTGCTCTAGGCAGATGAAGAGAAATCATTCCTTTAGTAAAGGTAAAAGTTTATTAATACAAACTATGGAAGCCTTACCAACAAAAGACTGGAACAAATATTTTTTATAAAAGAAACAAAAAAACCTAAGCAGCATCTCATCTTTCCCCGGGCTTGTTCTTTCTTGGGAAATGTGAGTTCTCAAAAAGCAATCATAATCTTCACACTTCTGGAGAGGCTCTCAGCTATAGGCCCTTTTAGTTTCACACGTGCTAATTAAATTTCCCAGCACCTCAGTCCCAGGCTTCCAGCACTCAACACCTTGCTTTGCGCCCTTGATTCTGAAGGCTTGAGACCTGTCCCCAGGAGGTGGGGACAACTGCAAGACCATGGAAAGGTTGCCACTGCTAGCAGCACTTCTGCTTTTGAATCTCCTTGGTGCCCCTTCTCTGAAAATGTAACCCAGCAAGAGCCAGCCAAGAGTCATCTCCTGACATGAACTTAGACCAACTTTTGTGGGGATAAGTCTTGCTTTTATCACATTGTCATGTCAAGGAGCCTGCAGATTGCATGCCAGGACGCTCGGCTCATTAAAATTAGACTCCTGTGCTAATACGTCAAGCATGTTGGATTGTCTGTTAAGCTGCATTAACCTGTGTCTACCGGGAAGGTAGAAGGGCCCCTCGCTTTATAAATGTTATCTAAAAAGATTTTTATAAAAGTAATTGTTTCTCAAAAGTGTATAATTATTTTTCACTAGCTTAAAATTGAAGTAGTGTATCTGGTGGTTCCACTTTGCTATTATTTGAGCCACCAGGATTTGTCCTATGTGTGTCCTATGTGGGAGAGACCCTTTGCTTGCATGGTATTAAGTGCTTTGCTTTATAAGCAGCATTCCCCGGGCAGGCTGCTTCGTTTCCTGACTAGGAAGTCTGAGAGTTATTGACCACTTTGTATATTTTGTTCACTGCTCTATCCTCAGCTTCTAGAACCTGGAATGAATGCTCGGTGCACATTCATTGAACGAATGAATAGAATCGTATTATTATACATAAAAGATAACATAAGAGGAAGTAGTTCTCTGAGAATGCTGAGTAGCTCTCCTGAAAACAAATCTGATAGGCAGGAGAGGATAAACAGTAGTGTCTACAGTTCAGTGTGAACCTCACAGGGGCAGTGACAGAAGGGGAGCTTTAATCCGTCTGCAGACTTGTCACCAAGAAAGAATCACAGGCAGGAATTAGCTCTCTCACCTATTCCTGTTGTCAGGGCTACCCTGTGATTTTAGAGCAGTTTTTATCATTTTCACATCTTGGTAAGGAAAAACCGCTTTTGTTAGAACATTAGGCTATCAGTAATAACACTAGGGGTTGCTCCTAATTTTTTACATTTCTGTGGTTTATTTCTCAAGTTGCTTTGAGTACAAACCATTCTTGTGGTGGGCCAGATTTGCAGCTCTTCCTAAGCCTTCAAAATTCTCCAAACCCTGATAGTAAACGATTAGAAATTCTGATAAATAAGGAGGTTCAGACTTTTTTTTTTATTCTGCAGAGAGCAAGGAGACTTCCATCTATCTTAGCCTGTTAGAAAGAGACTCAAAGCAGCAAACTTCACTCAGAATGGGCTACAATTAACTAAATGCATGTCTCTCTCTTTGTTGACTGTTAATTAGGAGGATTGTTTTGTTTTTGACTAAATCTACAAGCTGTGACTATTGCTTTTTTAGAAGAGTTCACTTGGAATCTAATCTCACTTTTGAGAGAGTTGTTAGGCATCGCAAGTCTCCGTTAAACTCACCATCATTTACCAATTTCAAAAAATAAACGAAACAGTCTCATTTCCTTTTAAATTAACTTATTTTTACCTTATTCAGTTCTCGCGACACTTAAAAAGTCAGAATTGGTTCTCCATGCTTTTGGTACATTTGGAAATTTATTAAGATGTGACAGATGGTTGGTTTGTATGGGATTTAAAACTTCCAAAGATCCAACTTTTATAAAGCACAGTAATTTGAACTATGCCAGGAAACTCCTGGGCCCTTAAAAAAAACAGCCCAGTAAAGAAATTATGTTGATAGCACTCTAGTTGGCCCCAGAAATTTGGCTTTATGTTTCTTTAGCCTTAAAAACAGCAATTAGAAAGTGAAGATACCGTTTATTCCAGGATGTTTTTCACGTAACATTAAGATGTTTTCAGTGACTTAAGTAATTAATTCTAAGACCTGAGTAGGGAAAAACTGTTAAAAACATGACTAGAGATGAAAACATGAGTACCTAGGAGATGCTGCAGGTTCTGTTCCAGACCACTACAGTAAAGCAAGTATCACAATGAAGCAAGTCACATGAATTTTTTGGTTTCCCGCATAAAAGTTTACACTATACTGTAGTCTGTTAAATGTGCAATAGCATTATGTCCAAAGAAAACAATGTACTGTATGTACCTTAATTTTTTAAAAAAATGACTGGGCTGTAAGACATTTACTGACGAGGGATTACTGAGGGTCAAGTTAATAAAAGCTCCTAAGGCTCATTGTAGAGCCTGCAGAAACCTGGTGGCCGACACGATGCCAGTGAATTTTATGTGGCCAGCAGACCAAATGTCAGCATGTTTTCTTTGGCCAGCAGAGTGCGGTATTTGCCTTCACTGCAATGTGAATGCGTTCAGGGAAGACAAGCAGTTCCCTCGCCACCACTCCATATCGTATCACCTCTGGTAGGTGTTCGCATGTGCTGTTGGCCTGGCCCCTGAAGGCATTCGCGTCTGCCATCCCTGGGCGGTGGCTGTCTCAGATATTTGAATGTGGGCTTTGGAATCAGCTGTCCCTTCATGGTTAGAAAGTGGATACTTCCAGGTATTTGTGTTTTCAGGTTCTAATCCAGCAGCGAGGTAAGTTCATTTCCCTCTTGCCTTGATCCAGATACAGAGTAAAATCCCCTTGGCTTAATGGGCTAGAATTCCTGAATTGTGACCTGAGTAGGGTATGCTTATGGCTTAAAGATAATTAGGACCCACACCAACCACATGGCTAGGAAGTTGAATTTTTGAAAGAACATATATCCACCATATCAAAACAGATAAATGTCTGAAGGGATAATATTTTAAATCTAGAAAATCTAGGACATCTTTGAGGCATGATGCATCTTTTTCTGAATTTCTAATTTTTGGCGGCATGTAAAATGACATGATTCCTTCTGAAATTGATGTATTTAAGAATAAGAGCACATTCTGCACAGCATCGTTAGGGAAACTCAAAACAGCTTATATGTAGAAGTGCACATAATATAAATTTCTCAGTTGTATTATTTGGTTGTTTGTCGCAGGATGGGTGGGTAGTCTGATATATTTCTTTTTGAACAAATTCTCTGGTTGTGACCTTAGCCCTGTTTCCTCAGATTGCTCATTTTTTATTTGTCCACATCAGATAAGTAATTATGACACTATGGACCACTTCTCTC
This sequence comes from Pteropus alecto, assembly GCF_000325575.1. NCBI lineage: Eukaryota > Metazoa > Chordata > Mammalia > Chiroptera > Pteropodidae > Pteropus > Pteropus alecto. Next base: position 40,324 of record NW_006439192.1, on the reverse strand, counting down.
ACAGCAGCAGTACAAGGGCATATCTTAACACAATGCCACACGTCACAAGGCAGATCAGCCTCAGAAACAAAATGATCTAACTATTAATTTATAAGTGGCCTTGATCATAAAAGAATAAAGATAGCAGTTATTGCCCTTTTTCTCCCTAGTGAAAACAAAGGAGAAATTTCATTAACCTACTTAAAGAAGATTAGTAGCAAGTTTCAGTCTTAGCAACTGAGCCTAGCCTGGAATCCAGTGCCATCTCCTTTACAGAAAACATCACGAGGTAATTACATGTCTATATCTAAGAAGCTAAGATATTGCAGTTTAATAGAATTCTTGGAGAAATTTAAACATTTTTTTTTGTAGTATGCTAAGTATTATAATTGTGAATCAAAAGCTAGAGACCTCAGATCAGCAGTTGTCTAAGCGCTCAAGTCCAGTTAATAGAGACATAATTCTTGCATTGCCATTTGACACTGCCTTTTGTATGACATGAAAGAGGGCTGAGAAGCTCTGGATTTAATCTGTAAAGATGATGTGCTTTTGAAAGGAGGAGAAGCTTAGCAATAGGATCCTTTAAATCACGTTTTAAATAGATGATTGAAAAGAATTATGGTCACACCCAAGAAGACAGAATAAACAGCCAGTCATGTGACTTGAACTCCCTGTCCTTAAGTCCCTTCTTATGTCTGAAATGTCTGCTCTGACGAGAGTCACTGCTTTGAGTTTAGATATTGTCTGCAGGAAAAAGGCAAATACTTGCAGTAATCAAATTGTAAAATTGGGGAAATGACTAGACTGGGAGTTAGGGCATTTTAGTTTTATCCCTGTTGTGTTTGTTACACAGTTATCCTCTATGGGTCTAGTTTTCTGTCTATAAAATGGAAATGAGATTGGGTGAACTAGTCCATCAGGTCTCTTCCAACTCTATACATATTTTTAAGAGAGTCATATTAACACCAATTAGAGTATTAGAATAACTCCCTCTATACTAAGGTTGTTAAACACAGAACAAGAATATTTCAATTTGCAGGTGTCAGGGGATCTAGACCGGCAAGCACTATCCAGTAGAGACATCCCTTACACCTGGGATGCCCAACCCCTAGGGCCACCACTGGTACTGATCTGTGGCCTGTTAGGAACCGGGCCACACAGCAGGAGGTGAGCAGACGGCAAGCAAGCAAATCTTCATCTGTATTTGCAGCCACTCCCCAACACTAGGAGCACCAGTACCTGGTGCCAAAAAGGTTGCAGATTGCTGCCTTACACTTTCTGGTAAATGACTCTCCCCATATATTAGTTTGCTGACTGCTGGTGCTGAATCCTTTACTGGGCTAACTCTGGAATCAGAACAATGAAAATAGAGGGAGTATGTTTTTGTTCGTTTGTTATTTTTACCCAGAGTACTTCATCTCTGCCTAACTACATTAGGTTTTTTCCTACTGTTTTCTAGAAGAATCTGTATGTTTTGATGTAAGAGTTTTAAAAACTGGTTTGCTTTAGTACTGATCTGAGATGAAGAAGTTTTTTTATGGGGAGCTGGCTATTAAGGTTTTTAGGTGTATCTAGTTCAAAATTACTCAATAGACCTACAATGAAAACTTGAAATATTTTTTTTAAAGTTTTCTCTGGAAATATTAAGACCAAAAATCATATGCAAGCCAAGAGTTGTTTGCTGTAAGAACTCTCAGCACAGCATTCACTAGAAGGCTAGAAATTGGTTTCATTCATGTGATAGACTTCTTGCAGGAGCGGTCAACAACTTGTCTATTTGTGTTCCTACTTGAGGCATGCACTTGGAAGCAGGATATACAGAAAACACGATGCAGATCACATACACTGAAGAATATGCAGGGTACTTTCACAGTAGCTTTCTTCCCTGACCAGGTCTGGCCTTTGACAAAACTGTGAAATAGGTAAATCATGGCTGGTTCTCCCATTTCCTTTTAGTGCCCTATTCCCACCTTATGGTTCGCCTTTCCCTCTCAAGGATCAGTATTGTGTCTTCTTCCATATATCTTGCTTCCAAGTAGCTCTCGCCTACTTAGAGAATCCTGAAGGTTTACAGCTGGAAAGTGACTGCATCCCCTCACTCTGCCCATGTGGAACCTGAGACCTGGATGGAGCAAGGGATCTAGCTAAGGTCTATTTGCTCAGTGCCCTGACTCCACAAGTTCAGAGATACGTTACCAAGACAGGTTCAAAATTGGACACAGAACTGGTAAGATGGTAGCTTATGATACATCCCACTGAAAGAGACAGTTGAACTAGAAATACAGAAGATGTAAAAGTGCTTTAAGCTCAAAAGCAATTTATAAATCTTGGGGATGAAATGTCATGGGAGATTAGGGACGAAGGTAACTTAGAGCGAAGGTCCTTCAAAGCCTCCTCAAATCTGACTTTTAAAATTTCCTAGAAAGATTGACCCTGTTTCTTTATGACTGACATTGGCCTTTTTGGAGCTGTGAGTCTGTGACAGACAAGCTGTAATGAAGAACTCTTGGAACGTGCCTCAGAGGGATACCTCGTATGACTTCAGGGAGTTCTAATACAATCAGAAGCATAAACAAAATATAAACCGAAAGATTAAGAGCATGACCTGTATAAAAATGTCATAACAAACTAAAATTTTATTGTAGAAGTAATATCCATAAGGAAAAATTTAGTGAGAGACAAACTTTTATCCCACAAGAGCTAAATTTAGCCTTTTATCCCAAATTATTTATCTTGAGTATATAGAAATTTCATATCCCTGTATTTCAAAGGACAATTTCCTTTCCGTTTTACTTAACAGCAAATTTTTTAATTCCATTAATCCAAACAGGGTGTATTTGTTTTTCGGTTAACTTTATACTATTTGATAATTCTATACTATTATCAAAACCCATACAAGGCCAAGCTGGATGGGGCCATTGGGAATTGGAATAACCAGAGCCTGCAGAGCCAGAAGCCTTGTGAGTGACAGGTCTTTGTAGGACCACCCTGTTGATGGGTTGGAACTGGACAGTTCATTTGTTCATTTCTTGAATTTTCCAACTAGGGGGGGAAAAATGTACTAATGTCTAAGAGAGCTTCGTGGACTTTTAAATGTAGAATTTTGAGTTGACTTTTTTTTTTTTAAGATAAAAATCTGGGTACTAATATAGACTGGGTTTATACAAAGAGTTTTGAGAACTAGAGAAACAAAATGTGAAGAATAAGAAAAGGAGCAGTGTTTAAAAAATTCGTTCCCAGGAGGAATCTGGAAGACTCTTTACAACTCAAGTCCCATTCATCAACGCGAAGATGGTGACATTACCCCGCAAAGGTAGAAGCCCCACAGAGCATCTGCCCGCTCTGTCCTGGCAGCCCGGTGGGCCCTTAGGAGGGCAGTAGCAGGACCAGAAGGTGAGGGACAGCCTTAATGACGGCCGTTCAGCTCTCTTTCCCCTGTTAAGGGCCTGCGGGAGAGCATTTTAGGGGCAGTGGAGTCGGCCTGAATTGTCATCTGGTAAAGCCACGAAGGAGTGAAGGAGCGTCTGGGCAGGGGGACAGCCAGGGGCAACTGAATGAGAGTCAGGGACACAATGAAGTTCTCAAAGCACTTACTACAAACCCAGCCCTTTTTGTGTGTATTACAGCTTTTTGACCTCTTCTGCTTGTATTATAATATGAAAGGAAGTTTGTTATTTTAAGAGTTTAAATTTTTTAGTTGAAGTCACAAACTTCATTTAGAGAACAATAGAGAGACAAAAAAGGTAGACTGGAACGAAGGAATTAAATTCATACTTCCTCAGGTTTTCCTAGAAAGTCACAAATACAAACCATACAAATCGAAAATGTATGTATTTGCTGTGCTTGGGCAGTGGGTTACCACTGCATGCTGATGCCTGACATGGGAGTAGCACAGAGAAAAAAAACTTTAAATTTTTCTTTTAAAAACGTAAGTCCTCACATAGCTTTCAGATAAGAACTTATGAAATGCTCGGTTTTGAATGTAATCACTTTCTTAAGTTAGCTGGTAGTCGTGGGTGAACCAAATAATCAAGGAGAAAGTCCTTGCAGATCAAGTCTGCCATCATTCCCCATAGAATGCAAAATGGAGATGAACAGTCTTTGTTTGAATAAGTAGTTACTTCAGGAGCTCCTCGTTTCGTTTGCTTGTTTATATTTTTTGCCTTCTTTCTTTTTTTTTCCAGTGTAGAGATCTAGGACCAAAAAGTGTTTTGCTATGTACATGACATTATTCATTTTCTTCTCACTTCATTTTAAGATGGCCTTTTACCCTGCCTGCGTGAGAAAGGGAAATGTCAGGAAGAAATGTATTCAGGATTTGATGGTTAGAGCAGTGAGAGACCTGAATGCAAATGGCAGTATTGTGTTACAGTTGCGAGTGCGGTTTTTGTTTTCATTTAGGTTGTGGCTATGTCATATTCATATCAGAGGTCAAAAGGAGATATTGTTCTATTAGATGGAATAAAAAATGCTAATGTGGGGCTCCAGAGAGAAGAAACTACTCAGTCAGATGCATGTAAATTTATATGTGAATGAGATTAAACTTCTTTGCAAATAATATCAATAGTTGTGATTTTTTTTTTTAAGTAGGCAGTTAACATTCAACATAAGCAGCAGCTTGCTTGGCTTTAAGTGTGTGGGGTTTTTTTGTTTGTTTTTTGTTTTTCTCCCTAACGAGCAGGCATTTCTGCTAAAGGACAGGGATATTTTTTTCTACATAGTTAAGAAGTATTTTTACAGATTATTGAAGACCAATTTAATAAATTAACACAGCCCCAAAATGTGAGAAGATTACAGAGTGAAGAAAAAACTTTACTTCAGTACATAAAGGAGCCATTAAGCTTTTAAATTGTCTTTAGCTCTTGGTCACAGGAAGGTGTCATGAAAATAGCAAATCTTAAGACGGAAATTAAGAGAGAGCTTGCTGAATGGATAAAACCAAAAAAAACCTTCAGATACTCCCCTGCAGAGCAGCTGATTTGGTATAATCCCACCTCAGGTTGTTTATCTAATAGTGGAATTAGATTATGCGGTTATACTGCTAGAAATCTATTCACACTGTTGGAGAAATTACTAAGGAAGGATGCTGAGCATACAGCTCTGAGTTTTTTTTTAAATTGATCTGAGAGTGAATCAGCAGAGACTAAGACAAAATCTTTAATAACCTGACTGAAGGCAGCAAATGTCCCTGAGGCACATTTTCTTGTCCTCAAACTCCTTTTGCCCTTCTTAATGAAAGACACATACCTGAAAGGGCTATGTAATGAAGACTGAATAACAATTTAGGAAAATGAATTAATGTCATACCTTTTAGTTAGTGGCACTGTCAGCACCAGGCCACCTGACTCCAGGACTGTTCTTTTCACTGTCACAGGGCATCTCATCTGCATCCCTTCTCATTTTTAACCCTATCTGGAGCTGTGTTAATTTTTGCATAGTGATTACTTTGTGGCATGAAATTATATTAATTAAAACATTCAGGGTTTTTTTGTAGTTTCTTCTTCCCTTTTTAACTTCTGGTTATGAATATTATTGTCAGAGCAAAGAAATAAAACTTCAATATTGTTATTGATTATTTAGTGTCAGCAGCAGATTCCTTTCTGTATTAATATTGAGACTACTGCTCTCTGACCCAAGGGGCTTAGAATCTTAGTATTGAAGTATTTACTCAAGGGTAAATGGGATTTTGATGCATGTAAATTATATATAAGGATGATCAAGCAGGGGAATTCACATGTAAATAACCACTGACAAATCTTTATCTTTTTTAATGGATACTTTTATAAGGTTAATTTAGAAGCTACTTTTCATGTCATGAGATCTAATAACTATCCAAAGAACATACAGTGATCACATATGGTGGTCCAGTTTCTCTTTATTTTTAAGCTCAGCATGGACAATAAAATTTGGTATCCATTTACCGTTATGTAAGAGATGCTCGTGTTTTCTGAACCTCAAAAGGATGGTGTAAACTACTTTTCTTTCTCGGTGGAGAGAAAGCCCCAGTCTTCAGCATGGCAGCCAGCCCCTCACTGCACAGTGCCGGGTTTGCTGTGCGCAGTGTCTTGAGAGCTACGGTCAAGTGGATGTGGGCAGGACACAGGCAAGTCTTTGCTGAGTGGGTGGCGCACAAACCTCAGTGCTGCCTCACAGGGCCACCAGACCTTATTGTTTTTGTGGATAATATGGGAATGGTGGATCTCTGAAGACTAAAGTGTATCCCAGAGTTACCGACTCACGAATTTATCAGGCATCTACCTCTACCTCAGCGTATATCCATGGGCCCATGGGCCATATCAAGAGTTCGAAATACATTTCCTACTAGGTATGAGACATTTATTTTCTCATATTTGTGCCTTCTTTCCATTCATACATTCAACAAATATTTAGTCGGTGTGTATTGTTTGTTCTCTGTGGTGGGGATATGACATATTAGTAAACGAAAGCGAAGTCCCTACCCTCACGTGGTTGCATTCTAGTACTGGCAGGGGGAAGATAAAGAGGATTTTTTTTTTTTGGTAAGTAAAATATAAGGCTGATGGTGAGAAGTACTAAGGAGGAAAATAAAGCAGTGAACGGTGATAAGAATAGGTGTTTACGGTTTTAGATTTAGATAGCCAGGAAAGGCCTCAGTGTAAAGATGACATTTGAGTGAAGACCAAAAGAGATGGAGGGGAAGGAATAAGCCCTGTGAATTCCTGGGAGAAGTGCTTTTGGCGCACAGAGAACAGTAGGCACCAAAGATCCAAGAGCAGGAGTGCTTCTCTTGTGTTCAGGGAGAGCCAGGAGGCAGAGAGGCTGGCGCCCAGCGAGCACGGAGAGCACCAAAAGAGTAGACTAGAGTGGGGAGAAAGGTTGGCACAGATTGGGGTTTTCTAGGCCATTTTAAGGATTTGAGGTTGGGAAGGATTTTTAAGAATGAGAAGCCTTTGGAGCATTTTGAGCCAAGAAGACATACCCTAACTTACATTTTAATAGATCACTCTCTTTTGAGAAGAGTGGATGTGGTGGGGGAGGGTTGTGGGCAAAGAAAGAAGCAGGGAGACCAGTTCGGCAGGTATTGCAATAATCCAAGCACAAGAGGATGGTGCTTGGTCCCAACTGGAAGTGTCGGAGGTGGTGAGAAATGATGTGATTCTGAATCTATCCTGAAGATAGGGTAGGAGGTGCTGACAGAATGGATGTGTGGAGCATTGGGAAAAGAGAATAGTCAAGGAACAAAGTTTTTACTGTCAAATTTCCTTCTTCAGGATTTTAGAAGTATCTCTAGCCTGCTCCCTAACTGCTGTCATACTGGTCATTAGCTTGATCCAGAAGCTGGTATAGGACTCTCAGTTTTTTAGTTAACAGAATCCTTTAGCTCTCGTACATGTTGCATGCAGGCTTATAGGGAAGGACTAGGGGAGCAGTACTCCAGCACCCATAGAGATTAAGCGACTGATGTAAAACCGCTAATGGAAATAATAAAATAGCCGTTAATTTAATATTCATTATGTGACCACAGTGTGATCTATAGTGGAATAATATCCATCAGTAAACTTGTTGAATATTCAGAGAAACCCCAACAAAGCTACGTCACACCAAAGCCTATTAATCAAGCATGTATTTACCTAAACAAAATTAAGACAAGAGGTACATGTACAACTCAGTTAGGTTTGTTTTGTTGTTGTTGTTGTTGTTGTTTTTATAGTAACACCATTTTATTAGTTAAGAACACTTTTGGCTACAGATAACAGAAAACTTGACTAAGTGTTTAAACAGTGTAAACGTTCTTTATCTCACTTAAGAAAACTGGAAGTGGACAGTTACTAGCTGCTAAGTGTTGCCATCAAGGCTGTATGCTCTTTCTAAATTTCTAATTTGCTCTCCTTTTTTTGTTTTCGTGTCTGCCATCCAGACATTTTATCCTACCACTTTTTATCAGAATCTCAAAAGCTGTTGTCACAAAAGTACCCTAGTCAACTTCTCCTTACCTGTCATTAACCAAATCTAGGCCACATGGGGACAAGGCTGACTGGCAGAGGTGGTAAGGGTTAGCATTTAAACCGTGATTCCTCTCCTGGGGCTAGGCACATTGACATCCTCAGTAAAAATCACAGTTCCATTAGCTCGAAAGAAGAGGCTGCGAGGGAAGCAGCAGTGACTGCCGCAATATCACATACCAGCTTCTTAGGCCAAAATTGACCATTTGAACAGGATCGCCAAGTTTTCAGTCTCTGAGCTGGTACATCAGGCATTTTAAAGTGATTTAGAAGTACACTTCCTGCCGCTGCTTTACTTTTTTTTACATACCAGTTTTAAAGTTAAAACTTAAATTTCACGATGGGTCTTAGGAAAAAGAAATAAGAATCATGTCTCCTCTGAAAGGAAGAAAGGAAATAAACCCTCCCAAAGATACCACATGGTCGCATAGTTAGGAAGAAATATGACTTTCCCACCCCCAAAAAGAGGAGATATCAATGAAGAAGGGACTTTTAAAGTTATGTTCATTCCTGTTGCTCTTCGGGGCTTCATGCAGAGCTATTTCTTTATGCAGAAGCAATCTTTTCTTGGTCCCAAAACCTCTTGATAGAGTTACATATTTTGATGAGTCTGTAATCCCAGAAGGACATGGTTAAAACCTTGTTAATTAAGCATAAATACCCACTGAATAATTCTGAGTTGAAAGATGTTTTCCTAAAACATTTCAAAGAGGTTTGGTTTCAGAGATTGGTAAAAAGCAAAGCTATATTACTGGGTTTCATAGCCTCTGTCTCTGTAAACCTTTGTAACTCAGAAATAGAGCACAGCCATTTGAAAGTTCACAAACCCACTTTGCTTTCCTTTCCTTTCTTTCTCTTAACAATGACTGAGCACTCCTCATTTTCTGACCCCCTTTCGCCCTTTACTTTGTTTGTCTTTTCTTCTCATATGATGATGACTCAAGTACTGTCAGTCTTCCCTGCTGTGCCTTTTGTTTGTCGATTGACACACTGCTGTAATTCATTTGAGACAACAGCTTTGCAGCTGGAGCTGTAGAATGAGTGGACGAAATGGTTTTACTTCATGTTTTTCTTCAGGTGAATTTTCCCTATAATATCAATTTCTTCAAAGACTAGTAGAAAACTGGCCCTATCACCTTCTCTCCTTTTGTCCCCTTTCAAGTCATCACAAAAAAATTGTCCTGCATACCTCTTTCATTGTATAAATGCCCCAGCTTCATGAAATAGAATGCCTTCACTGGTTTTCTGAATCTATTTTTAAACTGCCTTTAGATCATTTTACTAAACCTTGTTCATATTAGGAGTAGTTCTTTCCTGCATTTTAATCTTACCACCAAGGCAGTTTAGAGACAGATTAAGTAATAAATTACTAGAATGAATAGGACTTTAGAACTAGAGTGCCCTTTGGACACTGTCTACTTTGGTTCCCTGATTTCGCTGATGCATAGACCAATGTGTAATATCGGTGACATATTTTAAATTAGCAAATGCCTTTATTAAACCCTATGTAGCTTTCTAAGATAAGTTTAATATTTTATTCTTTTACTTTGTTACTTTATTAAAATTAGAATGTGTATCAGTAATGCTTTCAGCTGCAGTTAATAGTACCTCATGAACAGTGGCTCCATAACTCCTAAGGGTATTATTATTTATGCTTAATTAACAAGATATTTAGAGTTAGTAAGGAATCTTAGAGTCGAATCCAGCTCATTGTCCTCAAGAATCCAGGCTCTTTCTGTCTTTCCATTTTCCTCAGGCCTGGCATCTTTTGTCTTGTGCCTACTGCCCCATGTCACAGGATGCAGCTTTAGGAACCACATCCATGTCAAGGAAGGAGTAAGAGTGAAGGGCTAGCACTAGTGGCTTCTCCTCTAAAGCCTGTCCCCTTTATCGGAAAGCAAAATCGCTTTCCCAGAAGCTACCCCCACCCCCTAATAGACTTCTTACATCTCATGGGCCAGAATATCACATAGCTCATCTTAGCCACAGGAGAGGCTGAGAAAGTAAGTATTTGGGTTTACCAACCTTTGTAGTGGGAGGGACATAGAAAAAGAGGAGCTTGAGAATAGCTTTTGATTAGCCAAACCAACAGTTTATGTCAGAGTAGTCATCCTAAAATATAAATTCATATATATTTTTTCATCTCCAGGGAGGAAATATAGCTTAAGAACATTGAGTTCTGGAGTCAGATTTCCTGAGTTCAAATCCTATCTTCACTTCTTTGCTAACTCTGACTTTGGACTTCTCTCTGCCTCTATTTCCTTTACTGTAAAACAGGGCTAATGAGGTACCAGTTGTATATGATTATTGTACTAATGACATGAAGTTAGCATGTGGACATTCTGTAAATGTTACCATCATCAACCAAAGCTTGGCAGCCCCGCGTAGATTCTGACCAAACTCAGAATAAGCTTAATGACTAGCATCTTTTTCCCACTTTGGAACAAAACAGCTTGAAAGAGTAGTTTCTAATAGTTTCAACTTCATAATTACTAACTTAAAACTGAGATATACAAAATCTCCATCTGACTAAAAGAATTCCTAAAAGATTTATAGTCATAACAATTGCCTGCCTTTACTGGGACAGTTTGTAACTGACATGTTCTTTTGTTTAAAAACAAAATACTGTAGGCCTCCTATAAATCCTTCATGTATTACAGCAGTATGATGAAAAACTTATTTTGACTAGAATCTATCAAATCAAGAATCTGAGCCCCTTCTGTAATTCGCAGTATAAATAATAGTTCTATATAGTGACTCAGAAACTTTTTTAAAAAGTACCAATTAGGGTTAGGGAAAAAAAAATCTCTGCAGTGTTCTCAATTATTCTTACAAAAAAAAAAAAAAACAGAAAAGGAGAATCAGGAGCTGTTTAAAGTGTAGTGGATACTCAACAAATAATTGAGGATGAAAAATAATTTGTAGAATGAGCAAAGCATCAAAAAATAATTTGAAGTTTGGCAAGGAACCCAGAGCAGCTTCTAGAAGACGTTGTTGTCTCGTAGGGGACTGAAGGATAGAGTCACCACAGACTGATTCCTCAAGTCGTCTTTGTAGACTTGGAGTAGGGGAGAGAATAAACAACCCTATCTAAGCAAAGTTCAAGTGCAGCCTCGTTCATGTGAGGAAAGTCCAAGTGACTGCAGACAGTACTGGGCCATAAGAGCCTTCCAATCACCAAAAACCAGAGTTTACAGCTCCTCCTGCTTACACCCTTCTTGTGCCTGAGTGTTCAGGAAGCGTGATTCCTCCATCAAATAGCCAGTAATTCCAAGATGACATTCCTTCAGAATGCAGAACAAACGAGAACCAAAATTCTGTCTTCATTTCTTATCTAAAGGAATGAATCCATCATTCTTCTATAGCTGTTGCCCACTTTGGGAAATCAAGTCAACTCTTCAACAGTCAGTCATACTGTCCAACGAGTTAGCACACTAGGCATGTTGCACATAGGCATTTGTGAGGAGTGTACTGACTACCATTCTCGTCTGACTTTCCCTCCAGAAAACCCGTTACGAAACGTATGTCAGCATTCTAAATGAAGGCGGCCAGAAGCTCCTGAATAACAGCGAAAGTGAGGCTGCAGGACTGAAGAAGTCACATTCGAGCCCTTCGCTGAACCCAGATTCATCTCCCATCACTGCCAAAGTCAAGCGTAATGTGTCAGAGAGGAAAGATCACCGACCTGAAACACCAAGCATTAAGCAAAAAGTTACTTAGAATCCACCTGCGACCAGGAAAGTGCTGGTCATGGGGCAAAATAGAGTTTTTCAAGATCTTTCTGGTAAATCCGTGAATATATTTAAAAAAAAAAAAAAGTCTGTGACTAAATGGTGCATTAGTAACATTTTCTATTGTATATTTTTGTTAGTTTCTGTACAAATTGTCCCTTTGCTCTTGATTTCTTTGCTTTGATGATTTTTGCTACTTGATAACTAATGCACCTTTTTTGTGAGGGGGAGGGGATCATGATTTCGGACTGAATTGTGTATCACTTCTCCTTCGGTTTTCTCTTGTTTGCACTCTGCTCAGTTGTTTTATGTATTCTCAAACCAACTGTTACACTTTTTTTTTTTAAGGTTCAAAAATTTAATCTATTGTGAAACACTTAACTGGACAAACTTTGTAGTTTAGTAAATTCTAGCCAGAGTAATCCAAGCCTTTATATGTGAAATCTTGCCCAGTCACGGAGGTGGAATTGAGCACTCAGAGAAGTTCAATTCAGAGTGACAGTTCTGGGAGTCGAGATGTCGCACTGTGATGCAGCCGTGCTTGCATCTGAGCAGTTGTTGTGGAGTTCTGACCCTGCTGGACGCAGGGAAGGGGCGCGTGAAGATCGCAGGACTGGAGAATTTAGGCAGCGCGATGTAGCTTGCTTGAAGTGTCGAGTCCATTTCAGCCAAGCCAGGAAAGAGGAAGTGGAATCTTTTTGAAGGTTGAGGAAAGATGACACTGAGTTCATTTTGTTTTCTAAAGGATCGTGACCATAATCTAGTCTTGGGGAGCTGCAGAAGTAGGCATGTGTTTAGTCTATAGGAAATTGTTACATGACTTCCACAAGGCCTAGACTAGGAACCAGAACCATTTCTATCGTCAATACCCTGCCATCCAGGAATATAGATATAGATATAGATATAGACATGGTGTTATCTCCTGACCATATGAATATTGGGATCTTAACCAAAACAAAATAAGGGGGGAAAGTAGCTGCAGATTTCTGGCAATGGAATATTGATTCTTTAAAATCAATCTAAAATAGTAAGTAGTCTGAATGAATTATGGCTAGAAAACTGAGGAATCTGCTGGTTGCATATAGAGTCGCTTAGTTTATTCTTATCTCAGCCTCTTTGACAGCCACTTGACTCTGCTACTACTGAATTTTATTTTAAATCATTTTTTTCTATCTACTCAAAACAGTCCGATTATCCTTGCAGTCATGGGCTTGTTTCAGTGATGGTCCCTTTGAAATTCAGGGTGATAAACAGAACATTCTCTTGTACAGGAAGGAGAAAGGAATGAAAATTGAGCCCACTATGAGTTAGAAATTTTTTGAAACCTATAAAATGATTTTGAAACCTTGAAACTTTGTGATCCTTAAAGCTATAATCTCCATAACTTCAGCACTAATAGAATCTCTTTTAATACTCTTCCCTCCCACAGAAATTTGCTCTAGTTCTACTTAGTTTATTAGCTAAAGGTACTATGACCAAAGAATCAGGGACTCTGCATGAATAGCATGGTTCCAGAGAAAACCTGCTGTTAAACCATGGTAGCTTCTAGTGGTATATTGTTCTGATGTACCAGCATCTTATCACAGGATTATTTATTCACATGTACTTCCTTCACCTACATAAACGCCCATATTTGCTGGTGTCCAGAAAAGAGAAACCCCTCTCTAAGATTGTAGCTGCTTGCTTTGTAATGTTTTGTCACATCTTAGAGAAACTCATTCTAACCCTCTGTCTTGTTTAGGTCGAGGCAATGACTAAATTTGTTTCAAAACCGAGAAACAAACAGGGTAGTTAACTAATATGGCTCTTGTACCAGATTCATTTTGTAGCTCCTGACCGAATCCAGGATTTCCACAAGGGAATCGTCTTTCCTCCTAGAATCTGAATAATCAGCCTGTTTGTTTTCTGCCTAGATAATTAATCCTAAACTGGAGAGAGGTACCTATACCATGTCATTGCTGAGTCTCAATAGCTAAAGAAAAATAAATATCCCTGACTGGCTCGAATGTGTTTGCCCACAGTGTGAGTGTGTCTGTGTATATAGAATGTCTCTGTGTATTTACTCATAGTATACAATAGATGTTGAATGGTACCTTGCTACTGTGTTTCTGACATTTAGAGTAGTTCTAAAATAACTCAGTTAGCATCAGCACCGCAACAGCGTTATTCCCGTTCTGTGACTCACTAATGTTATCTCCAGGAACTTCTGGATATGCTAATAGGTAGTTGGAAGAGAAGGACACTTTTGAAGCTGTGATATACTGGGTTTGCATAGTTTATCTTTAAAAACCACTGCAAGGATATTTGATGAGCCAGGGCACAGCACCGTCCATCTTTAAAGGATGGGCTGAGGACACCTCCTCCCTGAGGCATTTGAGGTTTTTGTCTGTTGTCAGTGTGCCTAGCTGTTCAAGAATTTTTCTTGTCAGAGGTAATGGCCCCAGATGTGACTGGATTCTGAGAGTCTTGCCCATAACCAATCACATTTTCTTTTATGGTATCTAGTCAGAAGAAATTGAAGACGTTTGCTTTCACAGCTAACCCTAGCTTACCACCCAATTCACGGTACAGGGGAGCTCCGCCTCCTCCTTTCCTTCCAAAGGTACTCCACCTCCCCCAAGCCCCGCCCCTCACCTATACCTCAGCATCAGGAGCCTTGGATAAATCATTAGTCCTCTTCACATAAATACTCTTATTATTTACTTTTCAGTCTAAAAAATCTTGGTAGTCATCAAAATACTTTGGTGGTAGTCTTGTTGCACAACTGACCGTAGAAGTGGTTCATATGTAACATCTTTGAGTGTTTCAGGGTTTGTTCACCCACCTTGCATGTTGACTGTCACAGGGAGGTGTCGGCAATTCCTTGTTAGCAATCAAACTTAATTACTAGCATGCAGGGTCCTTGTATTATTGCCAGACCATAGATATTATTTGAAGTGCACTTTAAAAACAAAAACAAAAACAAAAAAACATATTGTTAACTCTTAGCAATGCCTAATTAAAGCAAGCAATACTTCTGTGCATTTTAATTAATCTCAGTAAAACCACGTGTGGGAATGTCCTGGTAGAACTACAGTTCCTGGATTGTGTGTAACCTTTTCTATTGCTCTTAGGTAAAAGAGGATAGGAAGTGGCTTTGCGCGACCCTCTGTGCTTCTCCGACTGTTATCCTAATTCAGAACATGAGGACTGTTTGCTAGTTAGAAGTGATATGAGGGAATTAATTCTGGATGAGGACAGTTGGCTGGCTTTCTGAGGCCAAGCTAGGGTTGGTCTCTTGAATCTGTATTTCACCCTGTGGCCAAACCACAGACCTTCTGAGGCTGGAGAAGAATTTAGATAACCAGCAAGGAAGAAGGCCCCTTGCTGGCTAAGCACAAAATCAGAGTTTTCTGCTGGCCCTTGTCTGCTGCTCCTTCTATCATGTAAAGAGCCTGGGAAGATGTTCTCAGGTGAGGCACAGCCTGCTGTGGCCAGCAGCTGCATCTCTTCTCTGCCTTTATCCCTAATCTTAGACAATTGGAAGAAAATTGACATTACTATCAAGACCTTCTTGGGTTTTGTTAGTGGTCACTGGAATTTGAATTCGTTTGGCATTTTTCCTTGTAGTCATCAGTTACGCTTTTTAAAGCCTGAATTCACAGAGAGTTTCTTAGCCTCGTTAAATCCTAATCTCTGTCTTTTGGTTCTTGTGGACCTGGTCAAGTTTTCAGCAGGTTGGTAGCTGCCTCCCTTAATTTCTGCATTGAACAATTGCTTCACTTTTCAAATGACAGAATTTTTTCCACTTGGAAAATTAGCACTGTTAAACAAGGCAACAAAGTGGCATTCTAGGAGTCTAGTTAATGAGTAATAGTGTGACTTTGAGTTCAAAGAGCACCTGCTTTTCTTACAGAACATCTAAGTTACTTGACAGAAAAAGATCAGTCACCTTCATAAGGCAAATGAGCCTCTGGACTGACCTTGCTGGTCCAAAGCTTTTGAGCTGTCCCTTCTCCCAGGCCAGGCTACCAGTCTGCCCTAGGTCAACAGATCTGTCCACTAGCCTTTTGACGTTTTTCACCATTAAGTTGTCCAGAGAGCTTGAGCGATCGGTAGTTCGCCACAAAATACTCCCCAACAAGTGATAGGTGCTTTGTCACTGCTTCTCCTCTCAGATTCCTTTGCAATGTCTCACTTTTACAAGGAGGATTGAAGTCCAAATTCATTGCCATTCCCCTTTTGTACCTTTAGTATCCAAAACCCAAGTGGGCAGCCTTCTGCTTAGGACAATATCTGGCCTACTGCATGCAGAGAGAACGTCTTCATAAGAGAGAATGTCGGTAAATACTTGAATCTGCATGACGGTTTGTTGACTTGAATGCAACAGCAAGAAAATATTGCAAGTTAAATAACTGTATATACAGTAGGTTTCTTTCAGTCTCTTTGGCTCATCCTATGTAATTTCCGTGTGCATCTGTAGTATTGCAGCCTTTTGGAAAATCTTCATATAGATAGTATGTCAGGCATCAAAGAAAGTGCTTTCTGTCACCTGCCAATGTTGTATTTGTGGGTATTTATAGTTGTATGTATGTATATGTATCGATGTGTAGATTGTATATCAGTGTATGGTATATGTATATCAAATTTATTTTTGTCCTTAAATAACTAGAGTGATATGAAAAGCAAGTAAAAACCTCATAGAATTGAATATATAATGCAGTTATTGAGAGTATATATAGTGGTACTGTTTTATTGAACTTAAATTCAAATGATATTTTGATTAAATTTTTGTAATAATAAGATTTTGTGCTAGAAAATTCCATCTTTGAGCTTTGAATCACCAGGGCAAAAATGACTCTGAACTAACGTTGCGAAACTATTTCAGTGTACTGTGTACAATACCGAAGGGATAGCTCATAATTTGGGATATACAAAAAGAAAGAAAAAAAAAAAAAAAAACAGGCAGCCTGGGCAGGCTTAAAATTCAGTTTGCTAAGTCTAAGGGGGGAGACACCAATTTTGTCCTTTAGTCGATTTCCCATCCCT
>NW_006439192.1:0-23443 GCF_000325575.1 Pteropus alecto | reverse complement strand
AAAAAAAAAAAAAAAACAGGCAGCCTGTGCAGTCTTAGCAACTTCAGTATTAAGAGCGCTTAAACATAAAGTCAAACTGGCAGTTTGGGGCTTTTTACAAAATGTGATGCTTTAAAGCACACGTTCTTTATTGTTGTAATCAGTCCAGAAAAACAGAGCTTTCAGAAGAAGTAAGTACCACCATATCATTTGTGTACCTGTGTCTATTTTACAGTAGATCAAACCACTCTCCTGGCACTACATCTTTACTTTCAAGAAATATTACAAATGCTGAAGTATATCAGGGCTTCCCAAGATCGGGTACTGTATTCTAGGTTCGCAGGTGCACAAACTGGCATCTGCGTCACAGGTAAAAGAATTTTAGGACAAACTATGGACCAGGTTAAAATTTTATTTAATATTTTTATACTTAGGTCTCTTTTCTTGCCTCTCCCCAAAGAAGAGCCACTGGCCTTAGTTGTTTGAGCTTACTGCTTATCTGACAGCGTGTACATAGATAACTAGAGATTAAAATTTTATTAATCAGCATGTTTGGTGTATTTAAAGCAGCATCTGAGTGCGTTTGAGTGAGTGGTCGAGCGCAGTGGATCTGTTCAAACATACTGCTTCATGTTCTTGTTATCTGATTTTGATTCAGAGAATTGGAGTTGTGGAGCGGGAGACGAAACCTCAGCTCCAGGCTACAGTAGTGTGTCGGTAGTTACACCTGAGCTTTTTTTTATTAACTCTACAGTCTCAAACTATTTTTGCAAATATACCATATTTCCTAATTTGTTCTCGACGTGCAGTGATCTGGCTCTGTGACTGATCAGCAGGGTCTTTGTTCTGCAAGAGTGTTTCCTTCTAAAAATTACAGTGCTTTGCAAAAACATCCATTTGATTCAGAAATCACATACAAAAGGAGAGCAAAAATAAAGTTTCGTTTTGGGCCTTAATCATTTGAAATGTTTGGACTTTTAATATAAAGCCATGTAGGTTATAAAGCCAAGTCACCATTTGGCATGGATAATAATAGCCACTCTGCAGAGAGTATATATGCACATTGATTTTTTAATGCCATTGGGATACTTTTTTTAAGCTATAGAAAGAAGAGGAATTCGTCCAAATTAAAGACGGGGGTGGGAGGAGTGTGAGAGCTGCTTGCCTTCTCTTTGGGGTAGACATGCATGTAGTCAGTCCTCTGCTCCTGAGAGACTCAGAACCCGTTTACTGTCCCATTAGGTGTGTAAGGGGAAAGGTTCACACATCTGGGCCTCTCACGTGCGTAAATATGCTTGCACTATGTACACATAGTGAATCTTTTATATAAACTTAAGACATAAAGGGCCAGAGTGTTCTAAAGAGATGATGAACAAAGAGGGTGGAAATTGCATCACAGGAATGCTTTCCAAGGGCCAGGGAGGAGTCTGAGCTCTAGTGTCTGGCTCTGAGACTGCACTGCATTTTAACAAATCCGTGAGGGGATACTTATCACATCCTTTCTGGTAGATCGCCAAATTGATGACTCGCTTATAATTCACAAGCAGCTGCTCTTCAGCATTCCTCAGTAGCCTGGGGAAGTTCCAGAAGGCTGGTATGCACCAGAAGGTGGCATTGCTGCTTGCTCTGAAGATCATTCCATTGAGAAAGGAGTGCAAACGGAGAAGCCACAAAGCTCTTACACAGGAGCACTGATGTGCCTAAAACCGCTCCCCTCTGCGCCTCCCTGGTGAGAGCTCAGATTGAAGTTTGCTGAACAGTTAAGTACTTTTCCATCAGCAACAACAGTGAGGATGGAAATGGGAAGGAACCTAGCTAAAATGTTTCCCTTTGCAGGGTCGAGAGCTAAACTCTCACGAATAGTGTTATAAAATAAGCACCTTAACTTCAGTTGCTGAAAATGTTGGTTAATGGAGAGAATTTTGGAGTTTCACTTATTATTTCCCTGTGATTCTGCCTAGGTAAGTCTTCAGACACAAAGTTGCAGCCACAAACCTCAGTTAAGGGCAGCACTGCAGGTCTGAGGCTCCTGGCTCTAACCCCTGAATCTGGGGCAGCCTTCAGAGGGTGACAAAGTATTCCCTCTGCATAGAGGAGCTCTGCCTGGCCCTCCACTCCACTTGGGCTCCTACTGAGCATCAAGCACATCCTGAGTTTCATATGCTGCTTTCCCAGCTTTAGGAATCCAGCTGTCCTAATAACAGGCTGATTCTGTGGAGGCAAGATATCAACTCTGAGAGTGACTGAGTCACTGGGGGTGACACACAACAATGGTATTAAAAAAATTCTCTGACTGAAGCGGAGACCATATATTTTGCCTTTGCATGACAGAAGTTGGCACATTGAGCTCTAACCAGGGATGGATGATATCTTTGCCTTTGTACCCAGATTTCCAGAAATGGAAAACGTTTCATTTCCATGGGAAGGGTCAAGGAACACTAAGCTTATTGCTTAGCCATTCTGCTCAGTCCAGATGAGAGCTGTTGGGTAAAGGCCTAAATGCCTCCCTGCATTCTCTTCTACCTCAAGATTTAGGAGCCCAATTCTAGAACAGAAATTTACACAAGTGGAGAACCAATACTGTCAACCTTGATTACTGTAGAACAGGCAGAAGGGTGTTAGTTTGTATCCTTTAGTATAAAACAAGCTTTTAACCTTTCCAGCCTATTAACTGGGTTATATTTACTGCGGCTCAAAATAATTGGCAGTGTGGAACATTCCTTTACCTTCAAAGTTTTCTCCACCAGTCATTTCAGTTTCATTGCAGTCCTGGTGCCATATGTCCCTGCAAATTGTGAAAGTAATTAGTGGCAAAATAGCAGCCTACTCCTTTTCAGTGGCCAAACTGTCAGCATTAGAAGACTTAGGTAAGCTAGTGGTACCGAATCTTGTACTGGAAACCTGTTCCTCATTACCACCCACCAGATTTGAGAAATGCCATCTCCTATAAATTAGGGCATTTATGGTGGTCATCTTTTGAATGGAACAGTAATTTATGTGGATATTGTTAAAGTGTTTAAAGACTATTTTGAAAATTAAGTTTACATTTTACAATTGCTTTATTTTTTATTAAAATAGTTGTACATAAATATTACCCTCTTTCATTGTTGTTGAAGTAAAGCTAAACCGTGTAGACAAGCGAGTCATCTGATGTGTATAGAAGCTGTGATATTTATAGTACATTTCTCTATTGTGTAAATGTTCATGAATATAACTTCCTGTGTTTTTATAAGTTGGAGGTAATTTGTTGTTTTACAACAACAAAATTTATTGCATTTAAATGGTTTTTATGTAATAGAAATCATGCAAAATAGTGAAGGATTTAAAGTATGTATATGATATCTGTAAATGTAAAAACTTTAGGAAGAAATAAATCCAACAAATTTCAATCATTTGGGAGAATGTTTTTATTTGCTTATTTAAGCACCTAGAATAATACCTTGAAAAATCAAAACAAATACAACACACTCTTCCATAAAAAAACCACCACAAGTCCCACAGTGAGAGATTTGGCCAGGGTAATTGAGTAAGGTACTGAGAAAGACATATTGTTAGCTCTGACTCACCTCCGTTGACTTCCGTGAAAATTTGTGTTTGCATAGGACGATGAGATGAGACCGAAGATGCCTGCTGTCTTCATGGGGGGGCGGGGGGGGGTGCTTTGTGCAGGGGAGGAACAAAACCTTTTGAAGTAATTTCAAGGGCCCATTTGCATTTCCATTTACCTAATACTTCCCATCAAAGCAAAGGACCAGAGGAGTTAATTATTGCCCTAAAAGGCAAATCGTGATCACTGCTTTATGGTGTCTTAAATATACATTTGTGTTCTTATAACCAAACTTAATGTTAAAAATAACATCTGTGGAGTTGGAAAATGAAAAAATAAAATTCTACCCTAGTCGCTTCTGAATATGATAGAGAATGTCTTATGTTTGGGGTTTGGGCTTTTTGAAGCAAGGTCACTGGTTACATCCTCTTAAATGGAACAGCTGCCTGGGAGAGATCAAAACTGCTATGATGTGTAACTCTCAAAGAAATAAATGGTTTGGGATTGGTGGACAGGTCTTTCAGCACTCCTTGACTGCCACTAAAATTTCCTATTTAGAATGTGAATCTCAAACATGAATCCTCTTATACAAATATTGAATCATATTGTACATCTGAAACTAATTTTATATGTCAATTTTATCTCAATTTTTTTAAGATAAAAAAACATAAATCTTCATTATCCAGTTGTCTGTCCTCTGGAGCCAGGCGTTTTGTGTAGCTTGTCACATTCTGTTTGTTGCACAATTAATAATATTAGAACCAAAGGAACTATAAAGATCATTTTTAAAAGATGAACACTTACGAGAGGAAACTAAAACTCAAGGCAAATTAAGACATTATAATGAATAAACCAGCTAGTCTAAATAATGTTTCATCTGTAAGATTAATTCTATTCAACATACTCTGAGATTTACCAGTGAGACTGCTGAAGCACTCAATTTTTATTAAAAAATTGTAAGCAGTGGGAAAAATTAGAGACAGGCGTATTGGAGAAGAGTGTGAGTTCTGGATGCTGTCAACCAGCGAGCTTGATATTAATTCTGGGCATAGTTTTGGAGTGAATAATAAGGGAGGCAGCAATTACTGGAAGCCAACCTGGGTTCGCAAGAACAAACCATTTCAGACTGCATTTGTTTCTGTTAAATTAGGTAGATTAGAAAAACATAGTTCAGAATATCTGAACCATAACAAATTTAACATGGTCTTTAATGAAATATGGGCAAATAGAGCAATATGATCTGAATGTTAGTACAGTTGGTGGGTGTGTAACCACTTGAATGCTGCTAATTAAAGGATTCATGTCAACCTGGGAGAGCATTTCTTACGTCCTGCTGCAGAGCTTGCCTTTGGCCCCATCTGTTCAACATTTTAATAACTTGAGTGAAGCTACAAAAGGGGAGTTTGTGAAAAATGTATATTCATAAAGCTAGGAGAGAATGATAATACTAAATGACAGAAATCAGGATTTGAAAAAAATCTCAGGCAGAGAAATGGGGCAAAGTACAAGGTAAAATGTAAGCATGTACAATTTCATATTTCAGTTAAAAAAATTACGCAAGGTCAAGGTAGGACCTTGTGTTGCATAATATAGCAAGTGCACAGGAATGAAAGCCTCCACCTTTAATCCACAGCAAGCTCAGTGAAATGAGCAGAGTGGTGTAGCCACCCAAAAACACGGTGCTATCTCAGGCATACTCTCTGTATGTAATATAAGTGTTGTCCCTAAGACAAGAAAGGTGAGTCACACTGCTCTGTACTGGTGACACTTGCACCTGTACAAATGGCCTTGAGACTTGGAGTCCAAAACCAGGGAGTATTCAAAAGCTGCAGCCAGGATGGTGAAAATCTGAACAATGAAATAAGAGGAACATGGGAGATATGTGAACTGGGGATGGTTAGCCCATGACAGAACTAGGGAAGACTGGTTTTAAACGTTTAAATGAGTCTTAGGAGGGAGAGCAAAGAGAACTGTGCTGTAGCAATCCAAGGGCGTTAACTGGGGTCAGTTATTAGCACCTACGAGAAGAAACACAGTAGAAGGAGTGCTTTCCACTCAAAGCTGGGCACGATAGACAAGTCCTCTGCTCCTAGAGTAGTTCAGATATGGGTTGGCACCCATAGGGTGGGGGGGTGGGAGGAGAGGCAATATTGAGGAACAAGAGAAACTCCAAATGAGTAGTTGGATTGTAATAACGATGCTTCGTGATGTTATTATTTAAAATATCTACTGAGCACTTAGGTGCCTGGTAGTTTGCTAGCTACATAGCATGGATCCTTTTGTTCATTCTTTACGTAATCCTATGATGTAGCACTAATATTTGTCCCATTTTGCTGACGAGGAAAAGCCTGTATCAGGCACCAGTGCTGTCTGAGGTCCAGGGCAGGGCCGGTTTGCTTGAGGGTGTTTCTCAATCTCTGTTCTGGCCTCAGCTTTAGCTTTTCCCTTGGTGCTCAGATGGGGTCTTTCTCCGTGCTCTAGTAACACTGTTATGGACTGAATGTTCACGTCCCACCCAAATTCATGTGTTGAAATATAATCCCAAATACAATTGGGGGCCTCTGGAGGGTGATTAGGTCATGAGGATGGAGCCCTCGCGAGTGGATTTGGTTCTTGTATAAGATGAGGCAAGAGAGCTTTTCCGTCACCATGTGGGGATACAATGAGCAGTCAGCAGTCTGCAGCCTGGTAAAAGGATCCCACCGCAAACCAAGAATCTTTGACTTCCAGCCTCCAGAACCGTGAGAACTGAATGTCTGATGTTTGCAAGCACTCAGCCTGAGGGACTTTGTTATAGCAGCCTCAGCTGACCAAGGCACTCTCAGCTGCATCCCACTGTTCTTTTCACTCCATACTTGCTTGCCTGGTAGAGGGGATTGGAGGGAGCTGTTCTCTGTTCTAACTCTCAGTGTTAAGCAGAAAGCGTGTCCGTGAGTGTCAGTGCCCAGCTCCTTCCCTAGCTATAGTTCTGGGCCCCTGCAAGTCCAGTTGACCCTTGAAAAACATGGGTTTGAATAACAGGAGTCCGTTTGTCATCAGATTTTTTTCAGTAGAGTTAGCCCTTCTTACCTGGGTTTCACATCAGCAGATTCCACCAACCGCAACTAGGAATGTGAAAAATGCTGTTTTCCATCCAGTTGGTATCTGAGGATACAAAACCCAGGGATACAAAGGTGGATTCTAGAGTTTTTGGAAAGTCAACAGATTTTCTACTGCCCAGGGTTGAAGCCCCTAACCCCAGCATCGTTCAAGGGTTTATGGTATTCCTGACCTGGCTCCAGAGGTTGAGTTCTTCTTTTCTGCTCTCTTTACTTAGCTGGAACAGGTATTTATTAGGGTAGTCCAGGGAGACAGTGTTTATTGCTTTTTCCACAGCAGTGTATGGCTTTTGTCTCTCGGGGCGAAGGAACCCTGCGCCTGTCCTGCAGTGGCTGCCATTTTTCTCCCCCAGGCCTGTACCAGGAGGGATGCTTGCTCAGGACTTGCCAATCTTTTCTGTGACAGCCCAGTGAGGTCCATGGAGAGAGCCTGCAAATGGATGCAAATACCTCTGATATTTGCAGCCCACAGGTGTTCTAGATTCTCCTGCTAGCCTACCCTCATCCTTTACCAACTCACTGACACGGGCAAGGACGCACCTCCTGCCTCTCCTCAGGCCATTTCTCTTTACTTAGATTGCAGGTAGATGGTTGTTTTGCAACCTCAGGACTTTGATGGGTTCAAGAAAAGTTATGAATTCGCAGATTATCTGGCTTTTCTTATTGTGATAATGGGAGCCATGCTCTTTCCAATTTTCCACATTCCAAGCAGAAGCCAGAAATCTGTTTAATATCCTATGTTTTGATGGATATTTTCCCCTTGACATTGTTTATTTTATATATTTGTGCTTTTTCTGTTTTTCCTTATTTAGGTTAGGTGCTGGTTTGTATATTTCCAAAGGATTTGTATTTTGATACTTATTTTTCTGTTTATTTCTGCTTTAATTTTTTTTATTCTGCTTTCTTTTTATTAGTGGTTTTTTGAATTGGAAATATAATTCCTTTTATTCTTAAGTATTTACTGTTATTTATTAAATGTAGTGTTATTAATTTTTCTTCTGATCACCATTTTAATTGTGAAATATAGTGATATTTCATGTTTTTATTACCATAGTTTTAAAAAAAAGTTTGCAATTAAGATTGCCATTTCTGCTCTAACTCAAGACTTATTTGTTAGAGACATTTTTTAATTTCCATGTTGAAGGGCCTTTTAAATGTTTGTTGTTAGTGTCTAATTTGGTTGCATTTTCATCAGAGAATGCTGTTCATATTTCACCTATTTCTTGAATTGTTGCAGTCCTTGTGTAACACAGCATGTGGACAATTTTCAGGACTGTTTCATGTGCTCCTTAGAGGACATGTTCTATATTTCAGGGTATAAAGTTTGATATAAAAAAAAAGTTTGATATCTATCCATACATTCTACCTTATCGATTGTGCCTTGTTTTGTTTTGGGTCTTCTGAATTTTTAGATATTTTCCACTCATGATATGTCTTGGGCTGCAAGGAGCATATTAAAATCTATTATTTGTATGCTTTTCTCAGTAATTAGCGTAGTTTCTGCTTCGTGAAGGTGGTTGCTGTTTTATCGGTATACTGACATTGATAACCATTAACTCTTCATCAGTGAAGTTAAACATTTACATTTTAAAGTAGTTAATGAATTCCCCTGAATCCTACTGTTTGCTGTGGGAATTATAACCCTCTTTCTTTATGGTTTCCATTTACCTGGTATAACATTCACCTCACCTTAATTTTCAACCTTTCGACATCACTTTGTTTTAGGTATGTCACTTGAATTTGTTTTGTAAGCCACCCTGGAAACTTTTTTCTTTTAATAGGCAAGTCAATTACATTTTCATTAGTTGATGTAACTAAAATATTTGGTCTAAAATCCGTCATATTAATTCAAGTTATATTTACTGTGTGTATGGTATTTCGTATTTACTGAGTTTCGATGTAATCTGTTTCTTTAATTATTTTTACATTATTTTTTAGTTGTTTTTTTAATTGAGGTGAAATTCACTTAACATAAATATCATTTTAAAGTGAACAACTGAATGGCATTTGGAACATTTAAAATGTGCAACAACTGCTCTACCTACTCCCCCAAAACTCCATCTCCCTAAAAGGAAACCCTCTAGCCATTAAGCATTTGCTCCCCATTCTGTTCTCCCCCTAATTCTGGAAACTGCCAACTGCATTCTGTCTCTATGGATTTTAAATTGCTGTGCATGTGTCTGTGTGTGTGTGTGTAAATACATATGACAAAATTTACCATTTTAACCAGTTTTAAGTATGCAATTCAATGGCATTAATTACGTTTAGTGTTGTGCAATCATCACCATTCTTTCCAAAACTTTTTCATCACCTCTAACAAAAACTCTATGCCCATTAAGCGATAACTCCCCATTCTCCTTTCCCCCTAGCTTCTGCTAACCTATTTTATTTTCTGTCTCTATGAATTTGCCTATTCTAGTTACTTCATATGAGTGAATTCATTCAATATATGTCCTTCTCTGTCTAACTCATTTAATTCAACATAATGACATCAAGGTTCATCCATGTTGTAGCACATATCAGAACTCCATTCCTTTTTATGGCTGAAAAATATTCCATTGTATGTATGTGCCATTTTTGGTTTATTATTCACTTGGATGGACACTTGGTTTGTTCCACTTTTGGGCTATTGTGAATAATGCTGATAAGAACATTTACATATAAATATCTGTTTAAGTCCATGTTTTCAATTATTTTGAATATATACTTAAGAGTGAAATTACTAGGCCATGTGGTAATCTCATGTTTAACTTTTTGAGGAACCACCAAACCCTTTCCACAGTGGCTGTATCATTTTACATTTTCACCAGCAATTGAAGATTCCTCGCCAGAAATTGAGTTCCAATTTTCTGTATCCTTGCCAACACATTATTTTCCATGTTTTGAATTATAGCCATTGTAGTAAGCGTAAAGTAACATCTCATTATAGTTTTGATTGTATTTCTCTAATGACTTCAAGCTTTTTATGTGCTATTGACCATTTTTGTATCTTCTTTGGAGAAATGTCTATTCAAATCCTTTGCCCATTTTGTTGTTTGTCTTTTTGTTGTTGAGTTGTAGGATTCTTTTTATATATTCTGGGTATTAAACCCTTATCAGATATGTAACCTGGAAAAAATTTTTCTTCCATTTTGTGGATTGTCTTTTTACTCTCCGGATAATATATATTTATTCTGATATTTATGGTATTTTAAAATTTTATTCTGGTAGTGTTCTTTATAAAGTAAGGTCCTCAAATAATGACATTTCATTCGATGTTGTTTCATTGTAACATTGATGAAATGTGTAGGAACTTAACTCTTGTTTATATCAATTAGCCTATGGTAAAATTTCGTTATATGTCATTTGGCCACAGTTCCGAGAACATATTGACAATGTTAAGTGAGGACTTATTATCTTCTATTTGATTTGTCAGCTTTAAGTAATATTTTTTTTACACATTACCTATGTAGCAATTACTAAATTTATTTTACATTTCCTTTTCATTCTCCATTCTCTTAGGTTTTTTGGTTTTGTTATTTCTTTGTCAGAATATATGTGTCATATTATTCCTCCACTTCTGTCTCCATGCTTGTATTAGCCTTTATATAAAAATAAATTCAATGCTCACCAACACATTTTTTTACCAGAATTTTCCTAGTTATCTCTTGGTTGGATGAAGCTCAAGTTCGAGTAGATATCTTAGGCGGGTTTCCTGAATGTTATATTTCTAGAGTTCTTGTATTTTAAAAACTTTTTCAATACCTTTGATATTTAAAGGACTATTTTACTTAATATAAAATTCCTTGGCTCACATTTTCTTGGGTTTCTAAAGATATTGCTCTGCTTTTGTTTTGCTTTGTATATTACTTTCAAGAAGTCTAATGCCAAGCCGAGGTCCTCTCCCTTATAAACAGTTCAACCTTTAAGCTTGAGAACTAAAATTTTTTTTCCTTTATCTTTAAAGTCTGATTATTTTAATAAGATATGTCTTATAGTTGGCTACCCTGGTTCAATATTTCTGGGTACACAGTTGGTACTCTCAATGTGTACACTTAGTTTTTGTTTCAAGGACATTTCTTAGGATTTCAATTTTAAAGATCAGTGTTTATTTATTTTTTCTATTTTCTGGGACTTCAATTATATGTATGTTGGATCTTCTTTGCTTGCCCTTTATATCTATGCCACTTTCTGTCTGTTCCCTTACAACTCTTCTTAATTTTATTTTCTCTGTTCGAGCTATATCATTTCTCTCATCAGTGCTCCTTATTATATTTTCAGTCAAGTAATTTCCTTTGTGCCCCTTGTAATTTAATCTTAATTTTTGAGATGATTTTCATTTCTTTCTGAAGTTTGGTAAACTCTTCTTTCTTTCTTTTTTTTTTTTCTTTTTTTAGGAGGGGAGTTTAGATTTCCAAATTCTTGAAAAATCTTGAGATATTTTTCATAATTTCAAATTTTTTGTTCAAGGATATCTATGATATTTGATGTTGGTTAAGAGGTGAGATTTTCCCTGCTCTTAGGAGGATAGAGAGAAGACTGGACAAGTTTTAATCAAATTCTTATGTTCTGTTTTCTTCTTACATGTATGTAGAAAAACTGCTATTTTTTTCTTGTTATTTGAAATGCATTATATTTTCCTGGACCAACAATAACACATGATTTAAAAAAAAAAAAAAAAAGTCAGGAGTAAGGAATTTGCATGGCTTAGTAGGTTTATTAATTTGACTGTACCTTCTTCTCTTAGAGTAGCGAGGTTCAATTTCTTTAATAAATGGTGCCTTCTGAAGGAGGAAGTATTAATAGATTTTGCAATTTCCCTTTGTTTTTATGGGACCCGTAATTTCTAACTCTTGCTTCTTCCTTTCTCTTCATAACCAAGCCTTCTGCTTCTAATTGCCTCCCCTTCTCCCAGAAGTGATGCTTTCCTAAAATTGTCATCTCAAATTCTGAATGCTTTTGAGTTTTTTCTTTGTAAGTCCCCTTTAGCCAGTGCTCTTCTCCACCAGGTCTCAGAGCTTCTCAGAATTTCTCCAATCGGAGTGAGACTCCATCTCTCGGGGGGTTGTTTGATCTGTATTCTGCCACAGCTAGTCGGCCCCCCACTATTCTTTTGCTTTTCTTTGTAGTTTCTCTCTGATTCGCTACTTCTACACTCGAGAGTTATCTCTGATTATTTTAAGATATTCCTACTTAGACGCAAATGAATTTTAGTACTCTTTTCTCCTGTAGAGGAACACATTCTGTAGGCATGTTTTTAAGGATAGTTTTATTTGAACTCCTTTGTAAGTTGCGTAGTTTTTGTAGGTTGTACGGGTATATTCTAATTTAGACTGCTGTCATTATCCCCTGAGAACCAGGAAGTCTCTGTACCTCAGATTATTTATTTTAAAACAAGAATGTTCAGAACTTACCTCTCGGTATTATTTTCAGGATCAAATGAGGTAATGCATATAGAATTCCTAGCCTAGTACATGACACATATTAAGTGCTGAGCAAATTATAGTTGTTATTATTATTGCTGTTGTTGCTCTTCTGATTGACATTGTGAGTCTTCCCCATGCTGGCTGTTTTCACAAGATCCTCAGGTGTCAAGAGTCCCTAGGGAGGGAGAATCTGAGATTTAATTCTAAATTCTCTCTTAGTAACACATGGGCTAGCCTTGTTTTCCTTCCGAATTCAACATGAATTAGACAAGGCATCATTTTTATCATCTCTAGAAATATTTTTTTTTAATATTCTGATACTTTTCCACTGAGAATAAATGCTTCTTCAAAAGCAATTAATCATAAAAGCAGATGGAGTGGTAATGGATACAACTGCCTTGTGTGTCCCGGCAGGAGGCCGGGGATGGCAGCTCCGCCTCTCACTCTGCCTGAGCTGCCTGCTGTGGTCCCTGTGCCATTTGGTATTTTATAAGATTCACTTTACCAAACTGAGCTGTTCCTCCTTTCTTCCACTTTGTAGTTTTCCTCTCCCTTTTCCTGATGCTTCATTCTTTTCTTGCTCACTCTTCCCCATTGTTACCCTCTGCCCTCTCTTGCACCCTCCACCACACACACTCTACAGTGTGTCACCTGATTGAATAGCTTGTATTTAGAACATCTCTTTTCCCAGATTGAAGTTAACATGTGCCCTCTCATTCAGTTTCCACTTCTTTTCCCTGCTGCCTTTACTAAACCATCAGTATCTCTGGTATAGCCTATATAACATGTAATGCATTCCGGCTAAGTGACTCACTTAGGATGGAGCACTGGGAAACAGTTGCCCTTGGACCTCAAGCCTTTAATGAACAATGCTGGTTCTTATATCCCTCCTTAAGCAATGACATATACTATTCCAGGGGCAATTGTGGCAGCACAGAGTTAGAGTATTCAATTATTATTGCTCAAGAATCCATGGAAATCCTTTTAGTCCAATTTCCTGACTTTAGAACAGAAACTGTTCTGGCATCTCTATTTCCCAGTACTGAAGAGCGTTCCTAACATGCATAGAGTTCTTGGGAAATGTGGGAGGCTGAGTAATGGTCCCCATGATATCCAGGTCCTAGTGCTACTTTATATGTCAAAAGGGACTCTACAGATGTGATTAAGTTTAGGATCTGGAGATGGGGAGGTTACACTGGAATATCTGAGTGGGCCCAGCGTCATTGCAGGGATCTGTTTAAGAGGGAGACGGGATGTCAGAGAGGAAGTGGGAGATGTGTCCACAAAAGCAAGATGTTGAAGTGATATGAGGAAAAGGTCACAGGACAAGGAATGCAAGTGGCTTCCAGAAGCTAGAAAAGGCAAGGAGACAGATATTCCCCAAGGGCCTCCGGAAGAAACTAGCCTTGTCAATACCTTAACTTTAGCCTATTGAAACGGATTTGGGACTTTCGTCTTCCAAAACTGTAAGAGAATAAATTTGTGTTGTTTGTTTTAAGCCACTAAATTTTTAGTAGCTCATTACAACAGCAGTAAGAAAACAATACAGGCCATGCATGATACCCCTTTACAAAATTTATTTACTCTTCACTTAACATTTAACTCCAGCAGAGTTAAGGGACTCATCCAAATTCACAGAGATGGTTATAGACAAAGTGTTGATGAGAACTAGGGTGACTATATAGATTTTGATGCATACAAATAAGTCAGAACCTAGTTGTTTAAAACAATAAACTTTTATTTAGCTAACAATTCTACAGACCATAAATTTAACTAAGCTCTCCTGGGTGGGTTTCTGATGTTGACTGAGCTCATCTATGTACCAGTCAGTTGCCAGGTCACCTGGGGGTCAGCTGGTCTGCAATGGCCTCGGCTGGCTGTTTGTCTCTGCTCCACCTTATCTTTCAGCCTCCAGCAGGCCCATGTGGCATGTTCTCAAGAAAAACTGAAAGTATGCAAGGTGTGCTGGGGCCTGGGCTTAGAACTGGCCCATCCCTTCCACCTTCCACTGTGTTGTACTGGTAAAGCAAAGTCATTAAGTTGAGTCCAGATTCAAGGAGCGGGAAGATTCTACTTTTTGTTGGAGAAGCCAAAAAGTCACATCTGAAAGGATATCGGTGCAGGGAGGAATGGTTGTTTATCAGTGTACCCCATCCTAAAATTTACATCTTAAACTGGGGAACTTTTGATAGTGAAAGGGAATGTTTTTAAGAATTATGACAAGACAGCAGATGTAAACCAGAGCTGTCCCAGGTGTTAGGGTATTAGGGTCCTCTGGCCTGGCTCCCAACCCAAGGCTCTTTTTACTTCCTCACGTGGCATTACGATGCTGCTTTATGATGCTGGGAGGAAGCCACAGAAACTTGCAAAGGACAGACCTCGAATGTGAGTCCAAGCCTAAGATTAAGATGAAAATATTCCTGGTGTCCAAATAAATACCCATAAAGAATGTGTTTTCCTTTTTCTCTCTATCATCCAAGTGCTTTCTCCTTAAAAACTCTTCCCTTGTACATCTGAATGGTCATTAAGGTGTCATCCTCAATAAAGACATTTGATGCTGTGTTTGGCTCTCGGTACGTGTATATACGTTTCATGTGAACATACATTTAATAAATATAAAAGTGAAATGAAAATATTTCTAGAGTTTCCACCTAAAGCTCTTCATGTTAGCATGTATGTATAAAGCTCACTTCTGTGACTTGAAACCTTGTCACAGATTTCTGTTGACCTGAGCTGTAGGGAATCTGGCCTCCTTTTCTAATTCCGCCAAGACTTCCAAAAGCTTATTTCAAAAGCTTATTTTATAGCCTGGTTTATAAAAAGCTCTTTTTTTTTCCCTTTAAATAATAAAGTATTTTTGAATTTCATCATCAGCTTTAGAATTTGTCGTACTATGGTTTGAAGTCATGAACTGGGGCATTTTGAAACTTGTTTAAAACCTAGAAATTCTAATATATGTATGGTGGCTTTTTAATAACCTCCTAGCAAGCAGGCCATTCTTGGAGAGGTTATTCAGCTGATAGTAGCAGATTTGTCTGGTTCTACCACTTCTATCTTAACATTCCTAGGTCAGATTAGTGGAGAGCACCCAGTTTCCCTCTTGATTAAGTCTAGAGATCTCTTCTTGGCTTTGCAATCCCTCTCAAACCAGGCCCTTACCTTCTTGTCCAGCCTTATCCTTGCAGCTCTGAGACAGGTAATCTGCCAGCCTGTCAGGCTGATTTTCTTACATTCCTCTGCATGTGCAATTTCTGAAAAATACATCTCATCCCTCCTCTGTTGGTGGAAGGCAGAGAAGAGTGCACATGACAGTGACAAGAGTGACCACTGCCAAATCATCGCTGGGTGAGATGGGGGTGGGCAGTATATGTCTTTACACACAACACCCCTTTCAAAGCAGCTAACGTGGGAGGCCATACTTTGCAGTAGGGAGGACCTCAACTTTGCCCAAGCTGCCCTCTCTCAGATCGTACACTAACAGTCCCCAGTGCAGTACCTCCCCTTATTTATGTCTATGCTTCACCGCTCCCTCCTCATCCTCCAACTCACCCCTTGCTCCTGCCAAACTATAAGCAGAATTGTCTTTACCCATTCCTCGAACGTGTTTTTACACCCCTTAAAGTATAAGCTATGTACAAAAAGTGGTGCAGACACCATAAATGCACAAGTCAATGAATTTTTATAAACTGAACCCACCCATATAACCAGCACCCAGATTGAGAGATAATATTACTGGTGCCTCGAGAGTCCCCTCATATTTCCTTCCAGTCTCTACTCCCCACCTCTAAAAGTAACTACTCTCCTGATTTCTAATGTAATAGGTTAGTTTTGTCTGTGTTCAAACTTTATAACGAGAAATCATAGAATATGTGCTTTTTATGTCTGGCTTCTTTTACTCAATGTTATATTTATGAGACTCAGCCCTGTTGTTGTAGATTGTTTATCTTTTTGCTTTATAATATTCTTTTTGTGTAAACACCACAGTGTACTTACTCATTTTTCTGTTAATGGACATTTTGAGTTTGGGATTATTATGAATAGTGCTGCTATGAGCATTCTTATACATATTTTTGGTGAACATATATGCATTTCTGTTGGGTATATGCCTAGGAGGGGAATTACTTGGTCATTTGGTCTGGGCTTGTTCAGTTTTAACAGACTGCTGATAGTTTTCTAGGGTGATTGTAGCAATTACATTTATACTCCCATAGGCAGTATGTGAGAGTTCTGTTTCCTCCACATCCTCACTAACACTTGGATTTTCTATCTTTTTATTCTAACCATCTCAATGAGTTGTAGGGTATGAATTGTGGTTTTAATTTTTAATTTCCCTATTGACTGATGAGGTTGAGAGGATTGAGTTTTGTAAGTCCACACCCCTGTGCTCCAAAGGATCCAGTGGAACCCCAGTTAGTCTGCCATGGAGGCCTGGCACTCGTTGTGTTGTGAGCAGCCTCAATGGAGTAGAGCGACTGGTCAGCCAGGCTTGGGCTGGGGTTGGGAAAAAATCTATACCCACCCCAACTCTAGGAACTAGCACACTTTCAGATAGTCCTTGAATCTTAAAAGTTCTTCACAGGGGGCCACCATCCTTGTGGCGGGGGCGGGAGGACCGTGGAAGGCCAGAGGCCACTCCAGAGAGACACTGGCCACTACAGCGCAGTTCCCTTCTCAGGTTACTTACCCTCCTAGAGAGTTGTGTAGACTAGATAGAGTTGACTCCTAACTGAAACAATTAGAAATGTAGCATCTGCTATCTCTCTGGAAACATACGAGCTTATCCTTTGACTTCCATCCATAAGACTTTCCTGTCACGTGGCCTCAGATAAGTTTCCTGGCATACTTCGCCATTTTTCAGAGCCGGAACCAAGCCCAGAGAAAAGGCTTCATTTAGCTCTCTCAATAACCCCACGAAGTAGGTGCTGTTATCATAAGCACCTGGCAAAGAGATCTTCATCGGAGTGATTGTTTTTATTCCTACAAGGTTGCCTTTGCTCAAAACTATTGTATTCCTCCTTTGAAGATGGATGTACAAATTAGATAATTATCTTTGCAAGAAAAACTTGACATGCTGAATTGTTTTTCTTGGATGGGCCAAAAATGAGCCAAAAAAAAAGGTCTTCTTTTTCCACCTCCCCTCCCCACCTACCACCAACCTCAGTTTCCAAGAAGGTGGCTCTGGAGAATGACTCCCATTTGGACGTTTAATTTTTGTATGACCATGGAATAAAGCATCAGCCTTCTCCTTACTAGGTGAAGACTTCTCGTCTATTAGTACATGAGTTCCGTCCCCTACCTGATGTCCTATTCAGTTGTATTGTCCTCCTTTCAATTGCCCTCTCTTTCTTTTGTGACCAGCTCTAGCTGTGTTCGTCTGTCAAAGCTGAGCCCTTTATTATTTCTAAAGCCCTCACAGATGACTCCTTTTCCTGAGCTACAATACAGCACTTAATGATTTGGAACAAACAATTTAACTCCTAACGGAGAAGACCACAATGTTTCTTGTGTGTTAGTCTTTTCTACAGCCCACAAGATTACAAACTCGTTGAGGGTCAGTGTGTCTCACTCAACATATACCTATATGTGTCACACATTAGGTGCTCGACACTTTCTTACGGATTATTTCAGTTGTGTTCTCAATCATATGAGTTAAAACGTTTAGCCATTTTAATACCTGTTCCTTTGGGTATGATCATTTTTGTGTATGTACCACTGTCTTTTTTTCTTAAATAAAATCTTTTCCTTTGGGTTTCAGGGAAGATGGTGCATTGTTGGAAAGGAGGGATTTTTCAGTAATTAGGAACTGTCTTTATTTCCCCTTTCACTCTTGACACAGTTCTAACTCCCTCTATATTTTTCTGGATATCTTCTTCCAGGTGGAT
Organism: Pteropus alecto; assembly: GCF_000325575.1. Taxonomy (NCBI): domain Eukaryota; kingdom Metazoa; phylum Chordata; class Mammalia; order Chiroptera; family Pteropodidae; genus Pteropus; species Pteropus alecto. The sequence continues at coordinate 5,532 of NW_006439192.1, read as the reverse complement.
GGTTAGAAGTCCCTAAAGCAGAACTTAATAGCTACTCTGCAGATCTTCAACTGGCATGCAGGTTCTGGGGAATAGCACATTTATTTACACTGGATGGCTCTATGAAAAATTTAGACACTCTTCCCAGATCTCTAGAACCTTAATCAAAGAAGCTAGTATTTGGATAATGTGCTTTGTGCATGGTTGTTCACCATAAGGATTAAGTGAACAACAACTTTGATCAACAACTTTGCCAAAATGCAGGAAGAACCAGGAGAAAAGGCAAGGTCTAGATCATTTACAAGTCCAACCAACAGCATTAACTCCTGGATAATTAAAAGATAACTTCTTTTTCTCTATATTTTCCCCTTCCTTTTACTAATTTTTATGATTTTTCAAAGGCATAAACCCCAGTCAGGCCCCTGGTGATGAAGAGTTCTTCTGTTTCCCTGAGCATATCTTTATAAGAAACAGCGCCCGGAGCTAGGGCCTCAAACACCCGACCTCCACGTCCTCCCTTGCACTTCCACAGCAGCAGAATTTCATTTCTCTTCTGTTTGTCCTTTGGCTTTTTCTCTTCTTTATAAATTTTAATTTTCCCTGCGCTGAACATAATAAAATTTAACAGTCACAGAATCTTAGTCTGTGACACGCTACAACTTTCCTGGTATCTTCATTTCCCTCCATCATTGAAGAGGCCATTCTCAAAGTCACCCTGAACCTTGCATAACTTCCACATAATGTTTATTCGATTCTGTTTGCACACCGAGATTTTTGTTCTTCACAGACATTATAGCTTTATTTCCCCGATTATGCTTCTTTGAGCTAATATTAACAATGTAAAATGGGGGAAAATTTTAATTCTCTCATCTAAGAAGAGGCTGATTCTGTGAAATGAATATTTGATAAATCAAACCTCCCTCACCCCACCCAGACCCACCCCATCCCATCTCATCTCTTGCTGTTCCTCACTAAATAGCTTCCAAGGGGAGAGAAAAGGGGGTGAGCGAGATAAGCACCTGGCTTTTGCTATTCTTAATACAACGTGGCAGTTGAATCAAGAGCCGTGTTGCTTTGGGGGTGATCTGAAAACCTACAATCAGGAGAGAGTTCCTTTCCTGTGCTGAGCTAATTCTGTATCTTGATTATAGTGGTGGCTACACAAATCTAGTTGTGTAGAACCACACACACACACACACACACACACACACACACACACACACACACACACACACACAAATGAGTGCATGGAAAACCTGAGTGAGGTCTGTAGTCTAGTTAGCAGTGTTCTACCCATGGACCATATTTACGCAGTTACCACGGGAGGAAGCTGGGTGGTAGAGGGCACACAGGACCTTCTCTGTACTACTCTGCAACTTCCTGTGAGCCCGTAACTATTTTCAAAGTGCAAAGTTAAAAATAACCAGAGCGTATCAATTGTTAGTTTATACAAGTATGATTAAGTATGTGTGGCCACATCACTTTTACAAATTGCTGAGTGGCACTGGCACCACTTCCTCCCACCAGCATCTGCTGACTCAGTCCAATGTCGCTGTTGGTCTCCCAGGAGAAAATCTCTAAGAAAGGAGAAAAAGAAACAGCCACTATCTCTTTTGTTACTTTATTTAATTCTCACAATAGCGCCTTTGAGGTTGGCGCTAGAATTCCAGAATCAGCAGTGGGGGCTAAGTGACCTGCCCCCATGTTTATGCCTGAGCTGGGATGAGCTGGGGTACAGGGCTGGTTCCCCGTTCCACTCTATGAGTTTCTGTTAGAGGTGCAGTTTGAGGCAACAGGAAGGACCTTCAGGTCCTGGGTACATCTTCAACCTTCCTTCCCAGTAGATGATTCTGCCCTGGGAATGCCTGCCAAGTCTCAGTCCTTTGAGTTGAGGCAAAATTTTCCAAGTTGCTCTTTGGCAGAACTCTCTGTAGGAGGTTAATAAGTATTGTAGGGGGAGAAAGGGGCCTGTTTGGGAAAAGTAATACATCACGATAAATGTATTAATTTGAGAAATATGCTCTACGTTTTGAAGCATTTAAGAGCACTACTCTAAATTCTACCTTATAAGATGAATCATTTACATTAGGTAATCATTACCTAACCTGACCTAAATCATTTACATTAGGTAATCATTACATCAGCCTCCCTTTTTTTCCCACTGTTAGGACTCCCAGGATCATTTCTTTTTAAAGATGCTAACAGACAAATTAAATAACTTTAGGATGTCCAAGCTTTGGATGGAGGTATTTCAGGGAAGGAATTGGAGGGAAGACACCTAAAATCACATCTGACCCACACAAGCACTGCTTGCTGCTCTTCCAGGGCCAACCCTGCCCCTGCTGCAGTGTTATCTGCTTCCAGTGAGCTGATGGCTGCCAGTGCCGTTTTGGTTCCACACCTCTCTCACAAGCTCTTCCACACCCATGTGTCCATCTGCTTACTGGACTCCATCTCTTGGGTGCTCAAATTCAACACATCCAAACAGAAATCCTCTCTGCCTGCCCATCCGCAGCTAAAAGCTGTCCCTCCCTCGTGGCATCGTTTCCTACCCAGTTGCCCAAGACAGACATTTATTTTTAGGTCAGATTTATTGAGCTATGATTTACATACAGTAAAATTAACCTTTTCAGCACATTGCTCTATGAATTTTGATACCAGCTTCCACCAGTGTAACCAATTCTAAAATCAGTAGAGAACAGTCCCACCACCTCTAAAACTTCCTTTATTCCCTTGGTAGTCTCACTGTAACCAAGCCTGGCTCCCTGAAACCACTGATCCGTTTTCTGTGCCAATAGTTTTGCCTTTTCCAGAATGTCACATAAATGGAATCATGTACCAGGTAGACTTCTGAGTCTGGCATCTTCTTTGAGCTAACACAGTTGAGACATAACACAGTTGAGAGTCATCCATGGTATCGTGGGTGTTGGTGGTTGATTCTTTTTTATTGTGTTCTGAATAATGTGCCGTCTAAGCCTGAAATTTTGAATCATGTAAAAAAATTTTTCTCTTTCATTTTCTACCACATCCCAGATCCTGTAAATTCTACTTTCTACATCTCTTTCAAATTCGTTCTTTGCTATCCTTACTGGTTCCCTTTCATCAAGGCATTTCTCACTTAGACAATTTCAGCAGCTTCGTAACTGGTGCTCAGTGCACATCCATGGCCGTGTCTTCTATCACACCCACCATGTTGCTGGTCTTAGTTCCTCCAGCCCACAAATCCAGTGTTCCATGGACCTCACAGCCTTCTCTGCACCCTGAAGTCATCGTCTACATTCCAGCCATGTGGAACGTTTCCACCCAACCTGCCTGAGGACCATGCCCTTTGGACATCAGCTCTTATATTTTAGTTCCTTCACCAGAGCCTGGACAGGCCTCAGCGAGTGCCCTGTCCCTCTGAGTCTTGGGGAGGAAATTATCCCCAAAGCCTGTGCCAGCAACATTCTCATCAATATTATTAATGTTTCCATGCTCTGTAATTAGAGGTATTTTAAACTGCTATTCCCAGAATGTCAATAAACTTCATCAGAGCTTATTTTAAAAAAATAGGGTTAATTAAACAGCTTTGCTCATTCAGACTTTCATCTTCTCCTAGGAATTTATAATGACTTTTGGACTCTGAGCTTGCATTTCTTTTCTCTGGGGTTTTGGTCAGGATTCAAAATATGCTTGGTTGGGGGTAGGGCTGGGGTGGACTCGCCCTTCCTCTCCCTTTTACACCCTTTTCGGGATGGAGAACATTTCTGGAGAGCACCCCAAAGCCATTCTGGAAGGCTGATGTTGTGTCGAGTTGCCCTTATTTATAATGTGGACCTCGGCAGTTCCTATCACAAATTCCTTTGACTTGGGATTAAAGCCCCAAATATTAACAATACAGTTTGCACATGTATATCATCCCTCAAAGGTTCATTTTTGACATTGCTTTTCAGTTTTGAAACCACATTTCTTGTGATTATTTAAACAATTCCTTGTTTGTCTAACAGTTCTCACTAAAAGATTATTATTACATGATTTTCTCATTTTCTTTATCATTTTATTGATTGATGCATGCCTTCAAGTTGTATTCCTAAGAAACGAACCAAAAGTCATCATCTTCCATACTGTTTTTAACAGTTCATATTGTTTTACTCTCTGCATTTATATCCTTAAACCACCTTCCATTCTCTGGACTTCGGTTTTAGTAAATCGAACACCTACACCGTTGTGCGAGCCTGCTAACCAAACGATTCCATTTCAACGGCTTTGCCTCCTTTGATAACACAATGTTTTGGGGGTTTTTCAATATTTTAATGTATTTTGCTCTTCCTGAATAAAATTAAATGGGCATTTAAAGATGGTTTTTCATCAATGGTCTTTTAAAATGTGTTTCTGTGCCCCTAGTGGCCTTCCTCCTGTGCATCTCTGTTGCACCAACGTGGGTATCCTCTCTGCCCCTCTTTCTTCTTCTCTGACACTCTGCCCTGAAGAACCAGATTCCTATGAGCACCTCCACTGGGGCACTTCATGTCTTTGCATCCACCTGCAGGGCTCTGTTCTTCGAGCCTGAACTACAGGGTGCGGTATGTTGCTATCCAATCCCTCTCTTCCCACCCTTGGAGTCACTCTCTGTAAGATGTAGATAGATGTGGGAAACTATATTTTGGCTGCCTCAAAAAAGCCCTACTCTCTCAGCTGTGCCCTTCCCACAGCCTCTATTTCATAATACAAACCTATGAGAAACCTTGTTAATCTCTAGCTGATTCATAATCAGTAGAATTCCTTCCTAGAATCTGAAAATACATCATCTTAATTTTTAGTGTTGTGATATTTTTCCCCTCATTTTCATTTTTGTTGGTGGTATTTAATGCCAGCCAGGTACTGTTTTAAACTGGAAGTCTTGTTATGGTGCTATCAGTAAAATTATGAATAGGGTGAGTCTTTCTTGGCTCCATTAAAAGATTTCTTAGTTTCTTGTTTACATTCCAAAAGCTGTTGTTATAAAGAAGCTTTATCTAGGGCCATTCCACAGAAGGGTTCCAAAGGACAATATTAAAACAAAATTCCAACATTTGTTTTTAATTAGAATTCATACACCAAAGCATCGTGCTAGGTGCTCTTATTGATATTATTTTATTTAATCTCTCAAACGACCCCATGATGTGATATTATCTTCTGTAATTGTAAAGGATGAGTAATAAAACTTAGAGTGATTAAATAATTCACCCAAAGACCACTAGTATTTTCAAGAGGGGATTGGAAAGCCATCAGAGCAGAAGGACCTGGCCCTGGATGCATTTAGAAAGAAAAGAGATACTGGCAGTCAGGGCATGTTGCTATCACCTCTCTTATCTTATCTGGGCGTGTTTTCTCACACCAGGATACTGGAGAATCTCAAGTAACTGAACAGATGTAAAATTAGTCTTATTATCAATTAATCTTGTAGAATTATGCAGTTTAATGTCAATGTGAAATAGATTTTTAAATTAGCTGCTGATGAAGATAGCATTAAATAAGCGAATGTGGCTGAGAAAGTGATCCTCCCCAGCATCTGAGAAATGGACATGCAGGGTT
>NW_006439191.1:9581718-9583565 GCF_000325575.1 Pteropus alecto | reverse complement strand
TGTCTCCTTCGGCATTCTCCAGGCAATCAAGTCTCCCATCTTTTTTTGTTTTTTAAAATTTTTTTTTAAAAAACAAACAAAAAACGATTCCCTTCAGTGCATAGATTCCTCTAGCAATACTCTGAACATCGTGGCTCCTGACACGGCCAGCTCCCTGAAAGGGTTATGCCCATACGTTGCTTTAGATTTCTAATCATCTGTCTTTAGCACGTTCTGTGTAGGTTCTGCTCTGACTGCTCCATCCCAAACTGTTTCTGAACAGCTACTGTCGGCTTCTCTGTAGCCCAAACTGCCATATTTTTGCAGTCTTCTAACTGACATAGCAACTGAATTAGAAGCATTCACTACTGTAACTATCATCATCATCATCATCATCATGTGATTAGATTACAGTATCCTTGAGATGATACAGGTACTGTGGCAAGAACTTTATATGGAGAATTTAGTCGAATAACCAAACATTCATTTGAAATATCGGAACATTTGTAAATTGTGAAACATTTTACACCGGAGAAAGAGTGAGCAAAGCTTCGGATGGGCTTGGCTGTGGCCCTACGATGCATGCTTAGCCAGTCATGGAGTAGAACCAGAGCCCGTCCGGGCTCACCCCACGGGACTCCCTGCTAACCCAGCTCTTATACTTCCTTTCCGTTAATCAATCTTTTCTCTCCACATCTACGACAACACTGATTCTGACTTTTTCCTTCTGATTCTCTGAGTCCTCCCCTTGTTATCTGCTTGCCTCCTGTTCGTCTCCTGTCTGACATCTACATGTTGGAATGCTCTGGGGCTCAGTCCTGAGCTCTTCTTTCTCATTCCGTATGCTTTCCCAGTGTGAGGCCATCCTTTGTACGGTGAGAACTTCACCTGTCTATCTCCTGCCTAGACATATAGATTCGCCTCTGTAGTTGGCCCTCCAGTGTCGATGGTCCATGGGCAGTGCAACCATCATGTGCCCAAGTCAAAAGCTGAACTGATCCGCATGGTCTCATTCCTCCTGTCCGCTCCACCTTACAAAATCTAACAGGTGAGTCCCTTGATTATTACTGGCTCACACCGAACATTTAGTAACATTACCTGTGATTTCTACCACCAAAACAGATCCCAAATCTGGCCCCTGCTCTGCGTCTCCTCACCATCGCCCTACCCCAACCTCCACCTCAAGTTTTCCCACCACTTGAGTAGACTCAGCTCGCCCTGATATTTGCCAGTATTGTTTGGTTTTCAAAGCTTTGCACGCATACTGTTTGTTCCCTTGACTGGGAACACACTGTATCCACTAGATTTCCACAGACCGACATTCTATATCTAACCCCGGAAAATAGACAACTGATTGCAGACGTCAAAGATACTCATGTAATGGTCCAGAAAACTCGTCCAAGTTGAAAACTAAACAGCTTCTCAGGACCCGTGGAAATGAACACTCAAAGTGGGAGGTGAGTGTTCATTTCTGCAGAAACTCGGGAACAAAGTAGCTAAGGACATTGTAAAAAAAAAAAATAGGATTTTGGTAATGAGTGCCCAGCTTTACATAATATAATAGCCCGCATTTAGAATAACTAAAAAAGGATGCTTTTCTCACAAATCTATGATGTGTGTGGACCGTAGAAAACTCAGCCTCGATGTACTGGGATAAACAGATGATCCCCTTTGAGCTTCAAAACAGCCTCTCCTCCCTGTTCGCATTAGATGGTTTCAATCATTGTTCCTTTACAGTGACTCTACGGAACTCAAATTTGTTTAAGAAAATAAAACGCTTCAAATAGATTTGGGGAATTTTGGTAATCCTGAAAGAAAAAGAATACCTGAGGAAAAGTACTTACCGCGACATGTGGCTGTGTCAGCCC
>NW_006439191.1:9559531-9577732 GCF_000325575.1 Pteropus alecto | reverse complement strand
CACGAGCCAGCTGTCTCATGGTGATAAGAGCGCTCTCTCTGGGGTCACACTTGAAGATCCACTCGGCCTTCGGCCTCGAATATGCCTGGGCTTAAATGCCGGCATTCTTCCCCAATATTTATGTTCCGCTGTCACAATCATATCATTTAGTTGTGACATCACAATTATATTAGTGAGAGAAATAGACAAGTACACACACGTACATGTTTAACACTGAAGAGCCAAAAAATGGGTTTCTCACTTACAATGATATGGTTTTTTCCAACTTGTCATTGGCTGCTTTGTAAAAGCAAAGAAGCCTCGAAAATCCTCTGCTTTGCATTGACATAAGGCAAACATTTGGACCTTCCGGGTCTCCATTTTTGCGTGTTTCAGAGAAAGCAATTTCAGAGTTAAGAAGCAGGTCAAGACGTGCCTGGAACTTACAGCTGCATCGTGGAGGCGGCTCCCAGCCGGTTCTCGTGCATTTGGCCGTGGATCCTCGGGTCACGGGATAAAAGCCATCTTTGCACCAGTATGTGACTTCATCCTCGAGTCTGTATGTGTTCCTTTTAGGACCGTAGCCACCATTTGCAATATGTGGAGGATCACATGTCATTTCTGTAAAAGGATATGTGGGTAACGCAGTCATCACTATATTCCCGTGAAAACAGTCAAGGTCACGAAAGTAAAGGCAGAGGGCGTTGTGATTCTGTCCTTACCCCTCGGCCAATGGCGTTAAGCGAGCCCGGCCTCGTGTCCCTCCCCGACATCTCTGGTCCCCTCGACCACAATTCTCAGCCGATGTATTATGTCCCCTGCACTCTCGAATCCGCTTTCTCCAAGGCCATCGCATAGGACACGATGTGGCCGTTTGTGGCAATGACAGCGTCATATGCCCCTCCGCTGTTCTTCCCATGGCCCTCACCTTCTTGGCTCCTGAAGTTCCCTTAAGGGCTGTTGACAAATATCCTGAATCGCTTATTTGACTTGCATAGGGTAATGAAAAGAATGTGGCTCGATTTGCAATAATCCTTTCCTAATAAAATATTATGCCTTTTAACTATTGTAGAAATGTTTTTATATTGGTGCCATACTGTATTTTTGACTCTAAACCTGTGTTGAATGTTCCGCATTGCCTGAAATCCATTTATCTGTCCCTAATTTACTTCCTATTCTATCTCGCAACATAAGTGACCAACAGTCTCCCCATTTTACTCGTCCCCTAACACAAATGCTCCTTCGTCAACAGATAATAAGTCCTCGCGGTCACAGAAAACTCAGCCTAACAGCTGTGGGTTCCCTCCGACTTCTCCATATTTTTTTTAACACTGGCCGTGTCTGAACTTAAGCCTTTCCCTTGGTCTCTGATGATAAGGGTGTTTTCTTCTTACCCAAGCTGGCTTCTCCAACCTTTCTTTCTCCTCTACGCCACTGTTCGTTCGTCCCTTGCCCGTATTTTTCTGACCACTCTCCGATGGCTGTGCGAGCTTCTCCAGTTTTCAACTCCTCCTACAACCCTTCGTCCGCGTTCACCTGACGTGCTGCCTGGCTTCTCCGCTTCACAACCGAGATCCTTAAAAATGCCATTTCACCACTGCTGTGCCCCGCTTTCCAACCTCCTATTCAGTTTTCAACCTACTGCTCTCTGACCTCTGACATCTCCATGTGCCGGCACTGCCCTGACAAAAGCCACCAATGTCCTCCAGTGTCCAAATCCCCAAATCTTTGTATTCTACATATCACAGTGGCCAGTGCACATTATGGGCTCCTGAATCATTCGTTGAACTGAATAGATAAAAATCCTCTGTGACGTTTGGCACAATGGATCCCTGACGTTTTAAAGTTCTCCAACGCCTTATTTCCTTATGTTCTCCTACGTCTCCTTCTCTTGGCCTGAACAATACTATTTTATTTCATTTATCCGACTTACAGCTGCCCCTCTCTCTTCCCGCTACTTAATCTTCGGTCCCGCGAATTCAGATCTCATCTTCCACCACGTGCCTACTTACACTCTGTATCACGCACGCATGAGGCTTCTGTCTGGTCTTCACACATGCCAAGCTTAATCCTACCTCGTGCGCTTTCTATTCCTTGTCTCCTGAAGGATCCTTTAGATCTTCATGTTGGCTCTTATCAACACCCCCAGAAACAGCCTCCCTTGAAGACTCTGTAGAGATTGGGTGAATGACTATCTTTGGTTCTACACGGAGTATTTATCTTGGACTTTGTCATTTTCCTCTTCGGATTCTGTGTGACTCAAGACACTTCCATGATAAAAAGCCACCACCATTATGCTAACAACTTCTCCTGTGACATTCAAACCCATTTATCCAAGGGCAGCTTCACACTGGACAGCTCCATGCGTGCAATTCTAAGGCGTATCCACCTTATGTGTGTCAAACTAAGGCATCATCCTTCTTTCAATATATAGTTTTCCTCTTGTGTTTGACATTTTAATTTCCAACACAAGAACTCCATGGCAGAAGCCTAGGAATTTATCCCACATTCCTGCCTGCCCGTCACTGCAGTGTTCAGACACCATATTCTGTTGTCATTAATGCTTCTATATCTCTTCCTCTCCGCATCTTAGTTTCACTGTGTGCGTTCGGCTCCCAGAGGCATCACAGTAGTCTCGTGATTGGTCTTAAACTCACGCTCCATTCTGCCGGAATAAGCTTTGTTAATGTCTCTATTACTAACATGACATACTTATATTAACAACAATCATACTAAAAATAATAGAAAAAGTGTGTGACCACCTAAACACAAGTTTTAAGTAAATATGCTTTCATATTTACTTGAATTAATTTACGCTAACCTCATATAAACCTTAAATATGTTCATTTATTTTTTTCTCTCCCTTCATCTGCTATATCCATAAATTTTCATATACTCATTGCAGTCCAGTGTACATATCTTCGTTTTCATGTTATAGTATAGTTGAACTTATTACTAAATGTTTTAAGTCAAAAGCTATGAGATATAAAAATCATGAGAGCCCAACCAAATAGTTAAGTGAATTTTGTTAAATTAATTCAGAGTGGAAGAATTTTTGGTGGTTACTTTCAAGCGGTGCATATAAATCTCTTGATACGTTTTAATTCCCTACTCTCATAATCTCCACGAAAATATATATTGCTATTAAAACATTCCCAGGGCACGTTTCTCTATCCAAAAATAATAACAGGTGAGACTAAATGTGTAAGTCCACGTTTTTTTTTTTCCCCTCCTATTAGAAACAATCAACTTGAGAATGATAAATCAGTTTTAGCCTATGCTGTGAAACAGTAGAAAATACAGTTTGTACAGGAAATGGATGAAATTGGATCAAAGGTGGCTTTTATTTAGCAGGTCTTGGTACTTGTAATTATTCCTGTAAGTGACTTGTTGTCAGAGACTGTCCCTGAGTGGATAAGAGACTAAAGTTTTGACAAAGTACCTTCAGATAAAACCCCTGACACATATAAGTCATAGACCAGAGGGAAGAAAATGTAAGTATTTTGTCCAGACTATTTTATTTTGAAATGTCTTGTATTTTAGTTTCAAATTTCTTATAGACTTAGAGACAAGACATACACTTGTAGAATTCATCATTATCAGTAGGTAGATATTTCCATTGTACTAGGAAGAAAATAAGTGTTTGTGATATAATTAGCTGAGGCACAGAGAGTAGAATTTCCTTTATAAGAGACTTGTCCGTACCTAGTTAATGTAAAATGCACGTCAATAAATGAAGCCTGTTGCCAGAGAGAGCGCATGCGTATCTAATTTGGGGTGAACCTCTGTTTACACTGGTCTTTAGCAAACTGTTTTTTTGAAACAGAGTGCCTGACCCTGGCGTCTCTCTCCCTAGAGAAAGCAGGACCCCACGGCAGACAGTCTTGAATTTTTAAGTTACGACATGTGACTGAGAAAATGAAAAAGAAACTCTGAAGAGAAAATGTTTTATAAATGTGGACTCTGTGTGTGTGTGTATGTGTGTGTGTGTGTAAATGAGTCAAACTTCAGGAAAAGTAAGCCTAGAAATTGTAGTAACACATATGGGAAAATGAGAATTTCTCTTCATTAAAACTAATACATGCTAAGCAAGAGTTTTAAATAGGTAGCTAAGTGACCAAAATAATAATAATAATGATAATAATTAGACAACTTCTCTGAAGTAGTCATGCTGTCCCAAGTCCTATGCTCAAGTAAAACTGAATTCTCAAAGTCTTATTTGGAATTTACTGAAACTTGGAATGACAGACAGTTTATTCTAATGTTTATCCCGATACAGGACAAGGAGCCTGATAGAAAGGAAATAGTTTATAAGTCCCACTTGGACAGTTGGGTAGATAAATTAACTATCTAATATTTAAGAGGGTCTCTAGACACAAAACAGGGGCATAGGTCAATGACAGAGGACTTATGTACCCGCTTCCTTTGTACAGAAACCGTAGATGCCGCGAAGACAAACCATCTGAACTCCGCTCACTGTCAGCCTAACACAGTTCTGTGTGGGTTATTGCTGTCCTGTGTTCATTAATATCTTTCTAAAATATTTTCTTAACAGTGCCTGAAAGTGGAGATCATCCGATTGTGTAGAAGGGTGGGTTTTCCAAGTAGCTGCTGGCAGGTTCACCCAAATATTGGAAGGAAGGAAGGAAGGAAGGAAGGAAGGAAGGAAGGGAGGAAGGAACGGAGGGAGGGAGGGAGGGAGGAAGGGAGGGAGGAAGGGGAAGGAAGGAAGGAAGAGGAAGAAAGGAAGAAAAAAGAAAAGAAAAGAAAAGAAAGAAAAGAAAGAAAAAATTAAAATCAACTCAAAAACTCACTCTAGGTTTTCTAAAAGAGGATCACTAAAACCAGGTTTATACGTGGCGTTATGAATCACTTGCTTGAACGTGCAGAAGGCTCAACTCTTCTGCCCGCCAGAGCATGGAAAAATCGGCAAAACTTACCCTTGTAGAGAAGCTCACTCGATCTCTGATTTCACGCATGATAACAGTTACTGTTTTCACTCACTGCGGCAGCCCTCATCGAAAGCTAACTCACTCCTTTTCTTAGAAGTCTGTAAAGTGTCAACAAGGCTACGACCGTGCGATACTATACCTTCTTGCTCTTCCTATGATATCATTTCTTAAACTCCTCGACTCGCTACATTCTCTCACTTAGGCCAATATAGTTTAAAACCATCTCTTTTACAACAAAATAGAGTAAGAAGAACATAATATTCCAGACACAGCGTTTGGTGGGCAAAGAACACTGTTGAGTTGAACTCTTCAGCTCCACGTGACACCCGTCTGGTGTAGAGTTTAAAAAAGCGCCGTCATCGCCGTCGGCTCTTATTAGGCCTGTGGTTAATAACATCTCTGATTTCTGCCACTTAATTTCATTGTCACTTGCTTTTGACCAACTACTCCAAGAGCTGTTGAACTTTTCTAGTCCCATTTATGTCTGTCTTCAGAGCGAGAGAATAATATGAACTGATCGCAGAACGGGCCTTGCACACATAAAAATTTAAGATATCTACTGTATTTATGATAGTCGATTCCTATAAACATCGATATTCCATTGTGAGAAAAATAAACCACTTAACTATAAGAGGTATATGGGTTAAAACAATTGGTAAAATACACAGCCGAAGATACGGACAAGAAATGAAAGATTACCTTTACATGCAGGGGGTGGAGTCCACCCAGATTTCGTGCACACGGCATCTGCTCTCCCACTGTAACTATAGCCTCTGAGACATTTATATTGAAGTCGTTCATTTTCTTTATAAGTGTTCTTCAGGGATATAGGCTGTCCATTTGGAATGCGTGGTACCTTACACGAAATTTCTAAATAAGAGGGTTTAAATTTCAAGACGTTTGTTAGATCTCCAAGGACTCTGTCCACGACACGGGTGTATAAAGATGCAAATTTTTTTTGTCATGAGGTAAAGCAAGCGAGCAGACAGAAGTTCTATTTTGACTTGGACACTTGATGAATAATTTATCTATTGTTCTTAACGTTTATTTTTGAAGGAAGTTAACATGCTGGTTAAAATTATGTTGCCGAGTTTATTTGGTTTGAGGATAAATTTGTCCTCTGGAAATAAATAATGGCCAGAAACGTTCGTCGACTGTGTATATAAAATCGAATATAGACATAAGCTTATTGAGAAAAGTGTGTCCACCGAGTAAGCCGCAAAAATTACATATTTTCTAGGTATTGATAATACAGTGCTTATTTAATGGAACACTCTGTCAAAGAAATTAATTTATCCCATCGTCATTACAATTCCAAAGAGTAACTGACTTTCTGCTTTTATGGTTTCACTATCCATCCAAGTTTTCTATCAAGACAGAAAATGGCCGTCATCTTTGACACCGTCTCCTCGCAAACATTTCCTCCTGGGACAGCAACGAAAACTAACTCCCAGATCCTTTCACTTTTCCAATCTGTTTTCCTGTCTGTAACTGAACAAACCTGCTTTTCGTCGCTGCCTCGCTCCACTGAACGTCCCTCACCGACTTCCCAATTCGATCTGCACACAAGCCCAATTCTTCAGCATGGTGTACGCAGCATCTCAGGACCTTGTACCGGCCTGGCTTTAATCTGTCACTGACCTTCCCTGTTTGTGTCCTACACCTGAGGACAGTGGGAACGGGCGAGCTTCATGCTCAAGGAAGCCTTACTGCATCTGTACAACTTCTGCATGAGCTCCTGACCTCTACAAAACTCCCTTTAAGACTTAGGCATTAGTCGTTATGCATGAAGACGGTTTCATTAACCATGGAAATTTGGCTGTAAGGAGTAAACCCTGTCCATAAACCTCTAGAGTATACGGTATTTGCTACACTGAATATAAATATTTGATCATCACCAACCCGAAAAACTAGTTGGGTCAGAAAACCGTTTTTAAGAAGAGAAACACTTTCCTCTGTATGTCATTGTAGCAAATAATTTGGAGGTTTTAGATAATGTTAAACAATAAACATGGCAGAAGTTTCTGCCGGACGCAAATCGATAGAACAAAGTATGGCACTTTAAATAAATTGACCGTAATGTTTCATTATGAAAGCCAAAATGATCAAATTGGTTATGATGCACGGATCAGCAGTATTACAACAGAAGAATTCTTAAAAAAAAATTTTTTTTTTAATTTTTAAATTACAATTGATATAAAATATTATATTAGTTTCAGGTGCTTAACCTAATGATCAGATATTTATATAGCTGAGGAAATGATCTCCATTAAGTCTAGTGCCCACCTGACATGTACCTAATTATTATAATACTATTGACTATTTTTGCTATGTTGTACCTTAAAGAATTCTTGACTTATAGTTTACTATATAGAACCCTTTTTTTAAAGGCGAATGTTTATTCAATGGGATTCGGTTCGGTTCAGTTCAGGAATATTTTTAATAAACTCACGGCACAGATATAAAATGGGCCACTTCCTAGAAGTGTTATTCAAAAGCAGAATGTCATCATGATGCATCAGTAGAAATAAATAATGAATCTTCAGCTATTCGAATTTTTTTTGAAAGCTTATTCTGTAGGCCAATATTAAAACTCGCAGCAGAAAGGCGCTTACCGATCTATTTCAGCCTTAAGAGCCAATTACAATTGAATTATAATTAAGAGCATGGACTTTGGTGTCAGATACGGTGGTTTGAATATTAACTCTACCATTTATGCCATAAGAACCCTGGACATGTGACTTAACTTTTTTTTGGCCCCCCAGTTTCCTCAATTATAAAACAGAGGTGAAAACGATACATAAATCACGGAAGTCATTTTGAACGTAAAATGAGATGACGCATGTCAGAACTTGGATGAATTACTGGGAAATAGTTAAGTCCTCAATAAACATTAGTTATGATCAGTATTATTCAGATTCTTTAGGCGGCACGGTGTTTTGAAATACATATTTTCATGAGAAAAACTAAAACCATTCAGATAATCGGATGAACAGCAGGTGCATCTTACCCACACAGTTGGGTTTCTCTCCACTCCAAGCTCCATCCACTGAGCAATGAATCTCTTTAGCTGCATCAAGCATGAAGCCCGGGTTACACTCAAATCGTATCACTTGCCCAAAAGTGTATTCCTGGTTCATTTCCAACGCAGAACTGACGATTCTACCGTTCTCTGGTTCTGCCACTGGTAAACACTTAACGACTGAAAAAATACAGACAACTCTTTCTAACGGAATTGGAAAACTTTATCATGAAAAACACGTATATATACAATATAGATATAAAATCGTCAGCAAGATAAGATTGGAGGAAATTACTTGAGAGACAGAGAGAGAGACAGATGAATTGGGAAGTGTGTGTGTTTGTGTGTGTGTGTGTGTGTAAGAAGCATTTAATGTACCAGTTTGCCGGAGATAAAATTCTGCTAAGTAAAAAAAAAAAAAAAGATAGCGAGTTTATCTCTGATACTTTTCTATGGACAAAGAAAATTACTACTTTGAATGACAGTTTATATTTTTGTAGGAACAAAAAGGTGCTTCTTAATAATCGAGGGATATAAAGCTTGAGATAATTAAATATCAAATTTCCATATAGGTCCCACAATCATATAATGCTGCATTCCTAAAGGTGTAAAAGCCAACTTTCTGATTATACTCACTTCAACAGAGAAAGAGTTTTAAATCTTCCTTCCTCTTCTGCATTGGTGTTCAAAATAATTTGTGACCTCCTTGTGATTTTACGTAATATTTTCCAATATTCTTTAGGTTACGGTACTCACACTTCGTTTTACACTAGAATGACCCAGGACGCTTGTCAAAATGGAAAGCCTGTGGCCACCTTCCTGTTCGTCACCCCAGAGAGACCCATCCGGTTGGTTTTTAGAAACCAAAAATTTCAGTTTTTAACAAACGCCCCAGGTGATTTCAATACAGATGTTTCCTGGAACAGTCATCTCTCGCCTCTCGCTCTCATAAATGAGAGATTTTCCAGTCCCTTCTTTAGGCAAGGGAGAGAAGGATTCTCCCTTCTCTCTCTCTCTCTCTCTCCCTCCTCTTCCTCCCTCCCTCCCTGCCTCTCTTTCTGCCTCTCTCTCTCTCCCTCTCTACTTACTCTTCGCCATGGAACTAGGAAACCTTATTCTGATTGATCTCTTGTATTTCCATGATGATTAGAGACTGGGATTCCTGATTCGAAATTCGGAACTGGGATCTGCATTTTCCCATTCTCGCTGTTTGCTCGATGGATCAGGGAGAAAGAGCAGAGCTCTCTCTTACTTTCTGCCTCTTCCAGTAAGACTGAGACTGCAGGAAAAGCCCCCCTTGTCAGATGAGAGCGGACAGATGTCTAAATCTTGTCATTGAGTGTGTTACTGAGTGAGTGACCCTTCATTAATAAAGCTGAAATTCTGATCTTCGCTTGGATGGTGATACTTGTGTTGTTTCCGGTGGTTAGAATCCAAAAGGAAAGAAAAATAAGTTTTAGATTTCCTAATCTCCAGCAAGTTGACTATTAGATCAGATGAGGTAGTGTTCACATGTGGTTACTGAAGCACAAGATAACATAGCAATGAAAAGTTTAGATATACATTCTGTACTGTATTAGAAACCACAAAAAATAACTGGAGGGAGAAATATTTAATTGTAGACTTTAACAATATTTTACTGTAAAACATTTCAAAAAAGTTAGATATGTCAAGAATTTTCCTATACTTATGAATCAGCTTTACACCTACCTTCACATACAGGAACATCATTGGTCCACAATCCGTCTGCTTCACATTTTCGGAAATTAATCTCACCTACCAGCTTATACCTGAAAACGCAAAAGAACAGTGATGAGCTGATGCGTGTTTATACCAGTTCTAAATGTGACAGCACCCTGAAGGTCCCAGCTCCATGTCAGGGAAAATTAACGACATACGCGTTTTCTACTTTTCCTTGTTTACTCCCTCCTTCTCTTCCTCTCTCTTTTCCTCTCTTAAATTTCTTTTTATCTTTCTTAAACTTTTTGTTTTCTTTCTTAAGAAAGGCTCTCCGGTACATGAACTCGGAATAACCACAACCTTTGGTTCATGACATAAACTCATTATTGTTGTTCTTGTTGTTGAGTCAGTTAATTAGCTACACCTAATGGTGTAATAAGGTCCGTGAACTATCACCAAAAACAAAAGCCATAAACATGATAGCTACCCCTCCTTCAGCCTTATTCCATTGCCCTACCCTCCATGATTATAATATTTGCTGATCATTTTGAGCTTTTTACATAAGCAAGGATAGCGCTAGCAAAAATTTCTTAGTGTGCGGTTTATTTTCAACGTTTGTCTCCATCTCCCCATCTCCATTCTAGAGATCTCTCCCAGAGTATACTCATTGAGTCAAGTCTGCATATAGCTCATTCGATGTCAAATTTATCTAATTATAGCGACTCATTAAGCTTGTCCTTAAAATCTAAAATGCTGTACTTGAAGGAAATTTCCTTGAGGCAGGTACAAAATGTACAATCATCCCCAGAGGCTTTAGATCAAGGCAAAGTGCCCTTCTCAATGTAGCGTGGATAGCTGGAGGCAAAAACTTTTTCTCAAAAAACAGAAAATGGGAAGTCATTTTGGTTATCGCGAGAGGGATGATTTAGAAAAGGGCCTTTCATAAACTTTTAAATAATTCTACAGAGACGAATGTTTCCTTCATCTACCAGTAAGGACATCCCTGCCCATTACACAAGTGAAACTAACAAACTCTCTCCCTCAAAACACACGAGTGTGTTCCTTTGATTGTATTGGTTCGTTTCTAATTCTCTAAGGGAAAACAAAAACAAAAACACTCCCATCAATGAAGAGGGAGTCACAGACCTTGAAGTCAAACACCTACTCTGTCATAGAAAAGAAACGAAATAATCGGTTATTAACGGTCCTCCCGTGGCTTCTTTCATTTCTTCTTCTAGCAGAGAGAGCAGATTTCCCATCTACACCAGAGACCCATCGTTCCCCACAAAGCCCTTTCAGGAATTATGTAAAACTCTACACAAAACC
Organism: Pteropus alecto; assembly: GCF_000325575.1. Classification (NCBI taxonomy): domain Eukaryota; kingdom Metazoa; phylum Chordata; class Mammalia; order Chiroptera; family Pteropodidae; genus Pteropus; species Pteropus alecto. Next base: position 9,566,773 of record NW_006439191.1, on the reverse strand, counting down.
TCCTAGGGCCCACAAACACACAGGGGGAAGAGAGAAAGACTGTCCACAGGCTGGAGGTCAGGAAAAAGGAATGGCTATTTCTGCAACCCCAGCAGGTAAAATGCCAGCATCGTCTGCAGGGTGCCTCTGTAAATCTTCCTCCCTGTACGATGATAAGCCTGGGTATCCACACCGAATATCCCGAGTGGCTAGTAGTCAGCTAAACAGGTAAGCAGCAAAAGGAAGGCGGGTGGGACCAGGGATCGAAGAGGGAAAGTCTGCCGGCAGAAACCACGGGCGTATTAAACCCATTCAACCATTAGATTTTTCAACCGGGTCAGAAGGTGAGCATCTCTCCGACGGGCGAAACGGTCCATCGATAAAATTTCAAACTAGCATCCGATGCTTCTGTTTGCTGACCTTGCCTGACCCAAGGACTTTTATTTCAAAGATCTGGTTCCGTCGGAGCCCCAGAGGAGTGGTGGAGATGGTTACTCCTATAAACCCTATGATCGAGTTGTCCCCAACATTTACCCAAGATGAAGCGGGCGCAGACGAGTTGGGCAGAGACAGAGGGATGCAGATCACTCATTTCTTCACCGAGCTCTAAAAACTGAGATTTAGGGAACCTTCTGGGGAAAAGGCTGTGAGTTTTCATCCACTTTGCCAGGTCGAAGGTGGAACCTGATGAGGCCAAACTAGCATGGATTGAAAGAGATATTTCAGAGGTGAAGAGTGGAAGAAATGATAAAATCTGAACTTTATAATTTATAATTCAAGTCCAGAGGGTCTTAACCTTTTTGGCCATATGTAATAAGAGCAGAAGCGATGATTGAAGGTTGGGTTCAAAATTAAAAATATCTTTGAAAAATCTTCCTCGGGTAGTGACCAAGGAGAGACTAAATCACAAAAAAACTGGTATTTATTGGGTGTCTGCAATATACCAGAAATTCACCTCAGGGTTCCAAATGTGTGTCTTGTTTCTGTCTCCCGTCAGTCCTATGATGGCCCGACATGTTTCTGCTTCTATAAGTGAGGAAATGCGAGCGAAGAGATATTTTCAAATATGCACAGTTATCGAATGGTAGAGTTTTGGAACGCGGGCTTACGCCAACGCTCGAGCGTTAAAACGGTTTATTTTATTGCCTCAAATCAGGTTATCAGCGAGGAGAGACTAATAAGATGCCATTTGTAATCTCTTGATCCTATTTATACTGACGTAATAATGATACTGTTTTTCCCATGTTCGAAACGTTCTGTAAAGTAAGTTTTGGACCTCGCTGGGAATAACAGGGAAGACAGGACACCGAGGTGGTGACACGGTAGCATTTTTTTGGTCTCTGTGATGAGAATAATTTGTAGACGACGGAACCTTAAAGAATAGGAATCGTATCAGTGTAAAAGTCTTGCTCCTCCTAAATTTTATGAAATTTTATCAGTAAGGTACCATGGCACGTCATCCAATTTTGTCACCTTCCCCACTGTCCCTGACACATGGAACTCCCATAATCGTCTGTGCGTAATGTGACGTCATGAGCATTTCTTGGAGTGAACCCTGAGTTACATGCATACTATCTTCTCACCCTCCTAAAACTCCACTCTACTAGAGTAATTATAATTTGTCATAATTTTTCAACGTTGGGGAAATAACATGGGATCCAGAGGTAATCGCTTCCATTATTTAATTTTCATTTCTCGGGTTAAGTGTGTGCTCCCTATAAAAACGCTCGGGAAAAAAATAGAGTAACCTTAGAAATATCAATTAGTACAGTCCCTATTCACTGTATCGGTCATCAAGCACCTCAGTCATAATCTTCTCTCTGTGTTGACTACTTACCCCTCATTACACGTGTAAATCGCCGTGGCACCGTACACAAACTCACTTCCTTCCTCCAGATCAAATGAACCGAAGGCAGTGTCGCCAGGGTACCCACAGGGCCGTTCTAAAACAGAGAAGAGGTACAACGGTCGTCTGGAACACGGGGAGACGCATTTTAGGTACGAGTTTGGGGACATGGATATTTGACGGTATTATTAGAGGACAGGATGGAAGACACGGAACAGTGAAATGTGGCCAAGTTATCATTTTAGAATGGAATGTCTCCGGATGCTTGTTTATTGAATTTTGGAAGATGGTCATCCCTTCTAAGAACAGTGATGGGGTCGTGTCCCGTATTCACGTGACAGGAGTGCCATAATTCAGCCAGCATTCCTACACTAGCCGACACTCAGTATTCTTGCAACTAGGTTTTCGCAAATTTCGCAAGTGTGTGAATTACTTACTGTGACAAATCCTCGATGGATGAAGGGCCACCCACTCTCCGCTTCTGCACACCTTTGCAATAGCACCGAAACTTCGATATCCAGGGCGACATTTATATATGGCCTGAGTGCCCTCCGCATACTGTGGATCATTCCAGGAACCTGAGAGAATTTCTGTCTGTGTGTTTGGAGGAGGTTCTTTACAATCTATGAACAATAAAACCAAAATAAGCCCTTAAAGTAATTGTTTAAATATACAGTGTGTTTAGGTTACTTTGCTTTTAAATATACCTATATGGTTATAGGTCCAGCCAAATGGATGTCTTTATATATATATTTTTTTTAGCCGACAGAAATTTAAACTGCAAAGCCTCATAAAAATAACTTTCCAGAGAAATAGCTAACCTTCATTATCTTAACTTCTGTTTTGCATTCTACTACTCATTTATTAATTTGGAAAATATTTATTGGGCACTAATTTAAGTTCTGAAGAAAAAAACAATGAAGACACAAAGTACCTGCTCTCGTAGGGAAGTGAATGATTAAATAAGTAATCGAAGAGATGCAGAACATGCATTACAGGTAGATAAATTTTCTTTAGAAAAATGAATCGTGGTAAGATGATTCAAAATGGTACGGAAACACTTCAAAGAGGGTAGGACATGGTGAAAAGAACAATCTTTTTTTTTTTTAAGATAAATAATATTGATACAATTCTGGCAAAACTGATCAAGACATAAAAAAGAGAGAGAGAGAAGGTACAAACGTTATGAAAAATTGCCCACGTTGGAAATTAAAGCCATCATCAACCGTGAATAAGATAACATGACGTTGGTAAAAATTTAAGAAATCTAAAACTCCCAGCAGTTGGAAAGAATGTGGAGCACCAGGAACAGCTGATGACGAGGAAAACTGTAGTCACCATAACAGAAAAGCATTTCGCAACCCATAGTGCAGTTGAAGATATACACTGTTTAATCACTCAGAGATGTTATTCCTAGGAATATACCCTGGAGAAGCTCACGCACGTGGGAACCCGATCATAAGTGTGATTTTTTTTAATAGTCCAAATGGAAACAACTCCTACGTCTATCAACAGTTGAATGGATGAAAACTGACGGTATACCCACGCAATGGAATAATACACTAATGCTAAAATACGACATGAAAAGAAAGAAAGAATAATCGCATGGAAAAGACACAACGGGACATCGACTATTCCAGGATTATTTCACCTATATAAAATTCAAGAACAGACATATCTCCTGGGAATGAGTACACAGGCTGCGAGACTATTAAAGAAGAGCAAAATGTAATTACTAAAATATTAAGATATTGTTTTCTTCTGGAGGAACGTGGGGGTATTCATCTAGAAGAAACACACAGGGATTTTCTGAGAAATGTGTTACTTCTTTCCAGGAGGGATTATAATTGTTTGTAAAACGGTACATTCATATTTTACTTATTCACATGGTATGTAAAGAGGTAATAGAATCTGCATATACAGTATGATTCTTATTTTGCAAAAAAATCATTAAAAAATTCATGACAAATTAAGAGAACGCAAGAAATTACCAATGAAGCTCATGCCTACTGATTATAATTGCTAATATTTTTAATACTTCCTACTACTTAATTTAGATATAACTATCTTTAATGTTAGAATGATTACGTTAGTAAACCCCCAACACATTACTTTAAAAAATGGCAAATTCGAAGATACATGTTTATCCCCGTATGTATTTAGTGTTATTTTTGACGCTAAACTCCTTTTCTTAGTTTTAGAATCATAGTTGAACATTCTATTCTGAAATTTCTTTTTAACAGGAAAGGGGAAAAAAATAATCGACTGAGCTGGAACCCATCATGGAATATACCCATTACGATAACATTTTATAATTTTTCATAGAACAGAAAGCTCCATGGGAAACTACAATTTTTATATAATAAATTACACTTGTGTTGGACTTCACAGACACTAATTTTCCTCTGAAGTTTTTGCAAATTTTATCACATTTAGGTTGAGAACTTTGTAATAAAATGACTCCACAGTAGTTTTGATTTTTATAATTTATGTAATATACTTTTTCTCCACTAGATGGTCGTATTACTCTGCCATGAAACAACACAATCCGTCTGCTCCTCCCACCTCCCAAACGATTTTTTTTTAAATTTAATGTTCGTGTTTGTTTCTACATAAAATTTTTTTTGTTCATTTATAGGTTAATATGTGCTTTTTGCTTCTGAAATTCAGACCCACTTTAGAGAGCTCAGGTTATTAGAAAAATTAATTAAATTTCAAATGTAGATGCCAATCTTTTGAGTTGAGAATTAATTTCCACTAATATATTAACCTTTTGATAAATTTAGTTCCTATTCTGTTATTAACCTAATGCAAGAAAAAGAAATATACTTTTTTAAATTTATTCGATTTAAATTATTTTTATTAACATAGTGGTCTATCAAAAGAATAATCCAATCATTAAAAAAAAAAAAAATCAGCCCATTTGCTAGCCAGAGGCAAATAGTCTTCTTTTTGGTTGGTGTTATATTTCCAGATAATACATTTGTACCCCTATTCTTGATTTTTCAAATTTAGTTAACTGGATTTTACAACCAGATGTAAAAGACGCAAGACATACTTTTCACATGACCTGTCTACCAGCTTCTCACAATATTCACTCTGTATACGTTTACAAGTTCTCATATCGATTATATACACTTCAAATACTTTCTACTTCACATAATACTTAAAACTCTGGTGCTTCTTCCAAGAACTTTAAATGGCATCGCTCGACTATAAGAAAAAGATGTTATGACCCCTACTCCATTTTTCCATCTTCCCACCGCCAGTTCTAGAATCTTAGCTCTGATTATCATCATCCGGCACCTTGACCATGACACATTTTCTCCCACAGACATTTGACGGTTGGCTTTGTCTCATCTTTCAGGCTCTACTCATATATCATTTCCGCAAAGTGACCCAGCTTATCTCTCGTCTCCAAGACCAGCTTTGCTAAAGTCTGCACGCCCCAAGACCCCCTCTGTCATTTTCCCTCAGCCCCTACTTTACTTCCTTCGTAATATAGCTCACGGTTCATAATTATTTCTATGTTTATTAGAATTTCATCTCTCCTCCCATTGATATATTAGTTCCCCGAGAATAGAGCGTGTCCTGTCCTGTTTTTCACAGTGGAGCAATTCTCATGAATAAGACTCAGATCTTCTAAGTTCAAATTTACCTCCTGTCTACTTTTTTTCTAAGCTTTAATAGATTATTGTCAACTCATAACAAAATATCTAAAGCGATGATACGTTATACTATTTTTGTACAATAATCGAGCATATCTTATACAACATGACTTTTATTTGCCTGAATTGACTAATAACTAACTGTTCAAGCTCACTTAAACCACATTCTCAAAAATTTCTAATTAGACCAAGAGTTATTTGAGCCCAAGTGGACAGACTGATGGCATTTATGACCACCAACCACACTTGCTTGAATTAAAATGACTTGAAGAAGTAGGGCAGGGGGCTTATTAAGTAGGTAGCATAAAAATATTTTCAAAAGCATGGAAATCGTTTTTTGCGGTAATATTTATCTTAAAGTTGTTGTTTTTTTTTAATAGGCATCACATTTCTCAAATTCTAAGTTAATGAGTAAGCTAAGCTTTCTTATGTCTAAGTATTAACTTGGGTTTAAACAATGAATACATCTGTGGGTTTACATTTAAATGCCAACTAATTTTTTCTTTTGCAAAACACTACCCGAGTGAACTTTTTCTTCACTTAGTCTGATTTTCCAGTTTAAAATTATTCAGTCCATAAAGAAGGAGTATGGGTGGATTTGGCTACTGCACTGGAATAGGATTCATTTTACTTTAATTTAAAGGACATGGTTATAAAATTTTGGTCAAAGTTAAAAACAAATACACTTGATATTTTAATAATCATCATTTACCTAATTTTTCCATTTTCGAATGTTAAAGGGGTATTATTGACACAAACACAGAGCTCATTACTCGTTTTCAATGTCGCTATATCTCTAAATTGTTTTTGGAAAAGTGTTATTAATGGAATAAAATAAATCATAATCAAATTACATATTCGAGAAAGCCTTGATCACATTTGTACCAAATTGCTTGAGTAGGCTAAAGTTGGTCTCTGTCAATTACTCTATTTTTCTAAAATTATTTTGGAGAAAAAAAAGAACAGGAGATACTACTTTTTAAATAACCCAACTCTAAACTTAGTAGATACTGTAATATAAAGCGAAGCTAAAAATCAATTTAGAAAAAAATAAATGGACAAAATGGAATTTTATGTTAAATTTGTTTCCTACCTTTTCATTGGTATAAATGCATATTACATATATATGCATATATATGATATGATTCAATGAGATTTCGAAACAAGAGATGGTCATTTTTCTTTTACAAATATCATGAGAATAATTAAGGTAATTTGGAATATAATATATACCCATGTAAAAAAAATCAGTCGCAATGAAGTTTTTAAAAAGTAAACTCTAGAAAAAGCAAATAGAAATTATGCTTCACTTAATGAGCATTTGAAGTAATAAATTTATATTTTTAAAATTTAAAAAGATTATACGATTTATTTAAAAATTTTAGCAGTGAAAAAAAAACAACACACAAGGTAATTCCAGGATCATAAAAGGCAAATGGGAAAATATGTGATAGCTATAAAAAAAATTGGGCATGATAACAAGTACACCTTAATCAGGATTGAAGCAAGTTACTATCAAGATACGGCTTGAAAATTCACTGAAATCAAGTTTCTTGAAGTGTGTAATGTTTAAATAGCGAATACCTAATGCCAATTCCTGCTCAAGTCGAAATGTCAGCTTCTTAAAATAAATTGTTAGATAGATGTGGAGTAAGTTCTCATCAGGCTTGACTGGTTGTTACAGAAAACTTAGTCACGAGATGATATTAAAATGAAGACCCCGAAAACTCTGTAGCAGGCATGATTTAG
>NW_006439191.1:9555369-9559485 GCF_000325575.1 Pteropus alecto | reverse complement strand
GATTTAGCATTTGAATGATGATCATGACAATCTCGGGGTAAGCAAGAAAAGAGAAAGGTAAGAAAAACACACAATTTACTTGTAGGACTTGGGGAAGGTCAGCTGCTGGGAAAATTAGAAAGGTGGGTGACGATGCCAGACCTTCGGTTCGTTCTTTGCACACACACTGGGCGTGTCCCCAATCTCGGACGTCCACGGTGTCATCTCACCTGGATGACTCCCACTCAACCTTCGACACCTACTCGAGATGCCACTGCAGCCCTGACACGTCTCTCTCTCTCTTACAAACCCCCTTCTCAACCCTGTCCCACCCGGCCGTCCATTTCACTTTGGGCTCTTGCCCCGCTAAATGATCCTATAGTCACCTTGGTTTGTCACATTCACAGTACTTTACAGATAAAATACGATCTGTTCATAAAATGCGACGATCATCCCTTTTGTTTTCCCCACAAGGTGACCTCCTTCTGGGGAAGTGCTAGTCACGGTGCCTGATACTTAGCAGGCAATCAAAAAATGATCGTTGAATGAACCAATGGGCGAATGAATGAATGAACGAATGAATGAATATAAAACTCTCTGCGAGCCTTTCCATCATGTCCGTAGGTGATGCACAAGCTGTGGAAGCAGAGAGTACCCGGTGACAAGTACCAAAGGCGAAGGAGGACATGGGAACAGAGGCTCGGTGCCTATGAAGCTCTTTGGCGCAAACCCTAGAGACTCTAACATCTGTCATTCTGCCGTCCATGTTCTCCACGTGTCCTAAGTTTAAACGTATGTTACACGTGTAAAAGTCAGAAATCATTTTAGTTTACATTAAAAAAAAAGAAAGAAAGAAAAAACCTTTTGGGAACCTCTCAAGGAACATTTGGGTAATCATGTTTCTATCCATTATCTTTCTAGTTAGGGAGGATTATGAGAAACTTGGCTCTCTCCGTTAAAATGTCACAGCAAATAAAAGCGCTCTGTCAGATCTTTTATATTATTATATAAAATAAAAGATTATTTTAATCTTTATCATTTTTGTGATTTTTTTTCCCGCTCCATTACTTTCTCTGAGCCATGTTTTATGACGTTTCCTTATCCTTTTAAGCTAAAATGTAACACTTCCCCCCCTCCCCTCATTACTCAATGTCCTTTTTATGCAGTATGTTCTGAGTTGGGTCACAGTTGTTAAGAAACGGGTACAGTGCACTATTTATTTATTTATTTTTTTATTTTATGTTATTTTATTTTAGGTGAGGCAACCCTTGGTTGACCTCACAGATTGCAAAGACCTTGTCAGCTTACAATCCCTTATTTTAAATTTTTTTAGGCCTACGGCACCTGGTCTTCCTAGGTGGTCTCCCATCCAAGTACTAACCAGGCCCGACCCTGCTTAGCTTCCGAGACCGGACGGGATCCGGCTCGTTCAGGGTGGCGTGGGCCTTAGACTGTAGTGCACTTTAGTTAAGTGAGCGCAGGAGAGTCCGGCAGGCGACCGTCACAGGCCAGGCAGATGTGGGGTGACGGGGAGGAGGCGCCGCTGGGGAGAGGGGAAGGTGGCAAAGGTGTGGAACGATCAGGGCTCGAGCAAATAAAAATGGATCGATTGAGACTTCGGCTCCAGCCACCGCAACCAAAGGCCAGAGCGAAGCATCTTCGCTAACTGGGGCTTCCACTTCCGATTGGGAACTTACTTCTAGCTAAGAATAATTTTTGGCAATACTTGAACGATTCAGTTCAGTTCTAGAGTTAGCATCTTATGCAGGCGACAGAGGACCATATGCATCTCCAGGAAATGCCTAAACTTAAAATACCGAGGCTGGCTTTGTCGCCGTCGCCACCCCTCCCCACAGCGCTCCCTGTGACGCTTCCTCCATCGTCGCTCAGTCCCACCTGGAAATTCCTCAGCTTCCAGCATGGCTGAGACTGGTTCCAACCCTCCTCGTCATCCACTCCGACCTTTCCCCCCACTAAAACTATTGCAGGAAAGCGATCAAGGCATAATAATTCACAGTAAACGAATTTCGTTTCGGGACTATTTGGCAAACGAGGAATAAAACAGCCGTTCTATATCCACTGAAAATGCATGTGACTTTTCCTCTACTAGCTTGTGGATTCATTATGTGTGCATCTGTGAAAACCTAAGAGCTGCTTTAGAAATTAAAGTTGTACTTTACCTGTCAGGAAGTAGGCAGACTGCAGAGCCATTCTCACTATAATATGTATAGTGCTCAATCCACCAGCAGAAACTAATATCACATAGAAAACCCAGGTGACATGAGTCCCCTGGAATTGGCTACATAAGCAAAGAGTTGAGACCCCTTTTATTTAATTTTTATCACGTACTTCGTAGCACCCAATTTTAATAAAATTTCAGATTCCACTTCGTATTCACTTAAAAGGGTCAGTGAGGCTTGGCATAATTCTTGAATTTTAAACATGAGCTACAAATAAAACATCTTCTTACACGACAAATGATGTGTACATAAAACCTTAGCAAATAATATGTAAATAGTGAGCCACTAAACGTATTCCTATTAAAGAAAAGACGAAAACCCTTATGCAAAGAAATCGTTGTTCGCTAGGATTTGGTGATATTGATATTGTTCTGGAATCTTTGCCCATAAATAATATTTCGCTTTTATACACTAATTGTAACATTCACATGAGCGGGGAGATAGCTGTAGACCCAGCTTCAGAAGTGGCTGGATGTGAGGTTTACAAGCCAAAACTCGAGCACTAGTGTATTAGTCTGCATAACTAACAAAAGGCTCTATCTTTCAAAAAGTATTAATACTTTTGAATAAATGCAAATAAACTACTAAAGAACATAACCGGAAAAAGATCTCTGCCTTTATTTTCCAAATTGAAAAATCCTCAGAGGCAGAGGTTTGGTGTTATTTACTAATATTTCTCAATGCTTAGAGGCTGAGTAAGCATTTCAATCAAAATTTGTTGACTTAGTGAAGAGTTTTGAGAATATGGGTGATATGTAATTCATCTGGTTTAAAAATGTCAACCATCACATAATTATCTATCGTGAACCGGGAAAGTAGATTTCCTCCACGAATTTATTAATAGACCTGATATACAACCACAGGGTAAAAAACCCTATTGAACAACTTAGGTGTTACAAAGATTGAGCATTCTTTTCTTTTTCAATTTATATAATACTTTTATTCTAATAAGAAAGCAATGCTGGTCTACAAGACTCTTAGGGCCATGGCAATATCAATTCTAAATGGGAGAGTTAACATCTACATCTGAAATAAATTCAATTATTGCGTGATTTGAAGGCTTTCATTACCTAGTTTATTCTGGTTCTATATATGTTCACATACTTCTTAATACTTTCATATAAAACACTTCGGTGAAAATTCTGCACACAAAAAAAGTAAATTATATTTTATGACAATTATAAGGGAAGTGATAACGCATATTACAGTTTTCAAAAATATTAAACATTTTCTGAAATGTTACATTAAATAAAATTATGATAAATAATCAGAAATGTCATTCAAATAAGCTACTCATATGTTTTAAACTTCACAACGTCAAAAGTCACTCAAACACGAAGCTGCAGGGCAGTAATTAAATCACATTTTCTAGCCCAAAGTTTTATTACCACTCTGAAAAGCATATTAGCAAATGTTTGATAATATAGGGAAAAATAAGTCTTTTTTTCCTCTTACCTTCTGCTATACAAACGGTCCATAACATAAGCCACAGAAACTTCACTGGTGATTTCATTTTGCAGACCTTTCAGGGGTGCATTTAATAGCTGTGGCTGCCCACACTGTGTCAGGTTCTCTTCTGCAAAGAACTGTGATTAGTGCAGAAAAGGACTAACTCCAGAAGGAAGTTGAAACACAGCTTAGGAAATAAAGAGATGACGAAATGTTCCGCCCACCAGAAACGTTTGCAAAGTGAAAGAAAAATCAACCCCGAGTGCCACAGGGCCAGAGTCTGCACCGGCTCTACCCGCGTCCCACCAAATGTTAACACTGTGACGTTGTGACCTGCTCTCTCTTTTTATAAACCCAGGCAAGTTCTAAACCTGTCTTTCTTTCTTTCTTTCCTTCCTTCCTTCCTTCCTTCCTTCCTTCCTTCCTTCCTTCCTCCCTCCCTCCCTCC
>NW_006439191.1:9536311-9555291 GCF_000325575.1 Pteropus alecto | reverse complement strand
GTTGCCTCTAAGTCTTAAAACCAGTCCCACAATGAGGTTCTCTTCATATCTCCCCCTTTCTCTCTCTCTCTCCCTTTCTCCTTCTCTCTCTCTCTCCCTCTCTCCCTCTCCCCTGCCCCTCCCTCCCTCCTTCTTTCCTTCCTTTCTTTCTTTTTGCAAAGCAGTAACTAGTGGTGTCCTCCAATTCATAAATCCTCTTGTCACTCAAATGCCATTCTGGTCTATTGCGCCAAAGCCTGAAAAAGATAAAATAATAGAAGCTCTTTTAAAAACCACTTATGGAACGTGAGGTTAAGGGATGCCTTGCTAATCATGGGTAAACTTTGCCAAGAATGCAGTCCTGGCTGATCTGAGGAGCCTGCTTTCCAGAGACTCAGGACATTAGTCTTTTGATTTGTTATAAATGGGTACGAAGTGACAGCTTCACTCTCCTTAGGCATGAATGAGTTTAATAATTTGAAAAACCAAGAAATTGAAATGCTGAGTTTTTTAAATGGTGTAAGAGAACAGAACATGCATAAAGAGAATGTAAGCAAATGGTTTACTGAATACCGTGAAGGTGAAGACAGCCATGCAGTCAGCAGCAAGGTCGAGAAACTAAACAGCCCCTCTCAGCCCCCAGCACTTTGAGGCAATCCCTCGGCCCCCGACGCTGCACCCAGGGGGTCCTCCATCCTCACCCCAAAAAACATGGGCTCCCTTGGCCGGTTTTCATACTATACATAAGTGTCATGATATATTTATTCTTCTGTGTTTAGACTCTTTCTCTAAAACTTATGTTGCGTTTATTCAACCACACGTTCCGTGTAGCTACGGATTATTAATTTTTATAGCTGTATAATATTCCATTATTTGAATATGCCACATTTAATTTTATTTTCGAATCTGTGTGCCTCTTAAAAGGGCATCTGAGTAGATTCCAGTTTGGGACTCATGGTATTCGAAGTTTCAAAAAATCGGCATTTCGTTTTTAAAATTAGAAGTCAGGAATAGCTATGCTAAGTCGCAAATGACTGTTATGGTCAATATGGACCAGAGGAGTTTGGAGGGAGAAAAAATTACTTGCTCCAAAGGCGGGATTTGGCATGGTCTCAAGAATAGCTCCTTATTCAATCGGAGTATAAGGGAAGAATACACCCACGCAAAGACTGAAGTGTAGGAAATCATGGAGAGTGTTCTCGAATTGACGAGAGCACTGGAGCAGTCGTTTTTGGAAAGTTCTGGAAGAGGGGCTTCGAATGAGGATTTTTAAAAAATGGCAAATTATTTTACAGCCACTGGGTAACCTTTGATAGACCTAATCAAGGAAAAGGGATGTAGGAAAATCAGTAGGTAGGGTCGCTTCAGCAGTTGTGTTAGAATGGATAGAGAAAAAGGAATCAGAAGATGGATACAAAAGCAGCAGATTACTGAACGAATTCATTCTGCAACAATTATACGGTAGATCGACGAAAAAGAGGAATTTGGCAAATAGAGCCGAAGCTTCATCATTTCTCGAGGTGAACGAAGTCTGGCCTCAGGACGTCCCGTTTGATTAGATCTCCTAATAACCTGAAAGGGCCCCTTGCGATTTTTTTTCCATGGTCATACGTTTTTGTAAAAATAGAAAAGGTGTCTTAATTACCAGAAAATGAAGATGTCTTCCCCTACTCTGATTCTCCTTCTGTCATACTCTGCTAAGTTAGTTGACATTAGACAGTCACAGGCATTTGGAGGACTCGACCAAGAAGTCAAGGATAGAACACATTTGTTTGAGATCAGTCAGCTATAATCTGCAGTCACAATTGAATTAACCCGGTAACTGATGTCCATCTAAGAATGGCTTCTAGGAATCCACCTGTCACCTCTGTGCCCAACCAATTAGCATCACGACACAATGATGAGGGTTGAAGATGCAGCTAACATCTGGATGTACTCGACAGGGCCCAGCACCAGAAGGAAGTCAACGAAAAGACTTGAAGGAGAAACAAGTCTTTAAAACGATCATCAGACGTGTAAAACTTAAGTGGATGATTCGATTGTCACCGATGCCTCGTAAGAATGGAAGTTCGTTCCTGTTGTGCACGACACAGTGACATCGCTGAGACACCGTAACACTTAGTCTCTATGACGATGACTCTGAGAGCAAACTTGTCTGCAATACCTCACTTCAAAGAGTGGTTAGTATTAATCATGCACAAAAACGCTTTCGATGCCCTGCGATCCTGTAGTTCACTGTAACAAGAAAACTGGAGTTTTCCCAAAATTTGACGAGAACCCTGAAAATTTAGGACGATTTATGAGTTGTGAGCTTGAAAGGATTTTTCTAATATTTCAATAACAAGTAACAGATTTAGATCAAACATGCTAAAGAAAGGACTGAATTACTTTTCTACTTTCTCTATATAAGAAATATTAGAAAATTGTGCCATGTGAAGGGATAATCCTAAGATCATTCAGACGAAAATGTGAAAATTAAAGGTATCACAGAGTTGTACAAGACAATGAATATACATATGAAGTTTCTGGTTTTTATAATGTCTGACGTATTTGTCAATTTTTTGAACTTTGTGATTTATAATAATTCATTTCTAAGTAAATATTTACTTTCAGTTCTAATTTTTGTCCTGTTTGTAGTCTTTTTTTGGGAGATCCTTTCAAAATGTATGTCACATCCAAAGAACCTGGCTCTTTCCCCAGTACAGTGAAGCATTAAAAGTGACAGGTGACAACCAAGGTCAGTCTGTGTTATGAAATCTGCAGCACCTCACTGCCCGTCATGCAGTCGTAGTCCTGAAGACACGTTTTAAAGGGACAGCGCTTGGATTTTCCTGAAACTGATCACCGCACGACAATTTTTGTTATTGCTATTGTTTTTGTTATTGCTTTGCGACGGGCAGTTGGTATCTATGGCTTCTGAACCATTATTCATAATGGCAGCCACCAAGAAGTTCTCTCTGTTTAAATTTAAATTTAAGTTAATTACATTGAAATCCAGTTCTTGACTTCTATTTCTGATGAAGATAGAACATAGGGAATTGTTCTTTCTTCCTTGACCACGAAGAAAACAAAATACGAGCCACCCTATTGAAGCACGTCCTAAGGCAAAGGTCATGGTTCAGATTTATTTTAGAATATTGATCCTCACATCCGTGGAGAAGCCCAAAGATTCTAGAGTCCCCTTTCCCACTTCCCAAGAGCCTCACACCTTCACTTCTTCCCAGGGGGACACTGCTAGCATGACGCAATCTAATAATTTGCATAAAAGTAAAGATATATTTTCTTTAATTCTATTTGGGAGGAGATGAAAACACACAAGGGCCTCCATTCTTATTTATTGCACTGATTTTATTAAGTGCTTTTCTAAAGCTAGATTGCAAGCTCTTCAAATCACTCAGCCTCTCGGAGGAGAAAGAAAAGGAAAAACAAAACCGCCATCTTGGCGACCTCCTCAGTCCCATTGCAGAACGTTCAGAAAACCCGAAAAGCCTTCAGAGAGAAATTAGTTGTCCCTTCCCGAGATCAGCTGCCCTTCCGACATCCCCTTTCCCAGGTCCTGGACGTTCATCAGAGGGCACAGTCACAATCGTCACTGCACACTTTGAGTCTTTTCTAGGCTAGTTAGAATCTGTGAGCAAAGTCTCCAAGCTCTACTGACCTATCAATAATTTCTGATTAATGATTAATTTTTATGTGTCAGGTGCTGCATTAAATGTACTACTGACTTTAATTCCCTCATAAAACCTTATAAGATAGTTTTATCCTTCCCTTTTTACCCAAGTGACGTGCGTGACCTACTTCTTCAGAACAGAACCCAGGCTGTCTGGTTCCACAGTTGGACATTTAAACACTAGAGTCACAACCTTTCCGACTCCGAGTGTGTATTCTAACCAAACTTTATTACTAATGTTTGCTCTGAGCAAAGACAGCTCTTAGAATTGGTCCTTTTGCAGTCTCTGGGATGAGGACTCAGAGGAACATAGGGTAATTGTTTGTGTAATGACACTAAGCTGAATTTTGGTATACTAAAATTTGTCCTAAAAATATCTAATTACGTAATGCAATACATCACATAGAAATCATTATTTCTTGGGGAAAAAAATAACTCTTGCCTATGGTGTGTAGTTAGTTGAAAGTAAATGGTTAACGACCCAGTTAATACAACTAACGAGGACAGCCTGCGTGTCACCATTTCGATGAAATTCAAAAATGATACTCGGGAATTCACATGTGTTTAAATTTTGATGTGTATTCGACGATCGAAAGGAATAAAACGTATGTAAAGATCACACTGGGCGCATGACTGGGTTTTAGTAGATTAGACCAAAAACCACCTCACTTCCTGCTGTGGAGAAGATGCCTCCTCTGGTTGACCTGTGAGCTGGCCCCGGGCAATCAGAGGCTCCTCAGTCCCTCTTCTGTCTCCAGAGAGTGTGCTCTGCCCACCGCTCCCTCGGTGGGGGCCTTGAACAGTGGTGTGGAGACCAGCCAGATGCTATCGTTAGCCAGGACGGGACCCCGTCAGCGCCTCTATATAAACTTTGAAGATCCAGCAGGCAGGTGTGCAAATCTGTTCGTCTTGCAAACGCCAAGAAGAAAAAAAAAATCCTTGTAAGTTCATTCCCTGGCTTATTAGAACTGCCACCTACCAATGTGGGGTGGCCCGCCTCTTTCTGCAGTCTCCCCCCAAGCTCTGTGTAGGAGCCTGGGAACCAACATCAGGCAGGAGACCGAAGCGGTGGGCTTTGGGAGAGAGGCATCTGCAAGGGGATCCTGAGCTGACCATTGCCCTCTCCATGGGTGGCCCATAGGCGAGATGCTTGTGGACCAACACGTGAGTGCGGGATGTCCCCCAAGTGCCAGCTGCGTCAGGGTGCTTGTCTGAGGAATGGTGGTGTGCACTGAGGCCCCGATGAGGAACGATGGCTGTCGCAGTGCTGGCCCCCAGGGGGGCAGTTTGGCTGGCCCCCGATGCCCAGGAGAGGCTGAAGCTCCGTCAGAATGGCGCACCGAGGGCTGAGGTTAGACAGGGGCCTGCAGTTGTCTGTCGCTCTGCTGGCTTCTGGCTGGCAGATAGGCTGGATGAGACGTAGGGCAGCATCATCTAATACGTAGGAGAACTTCGCGTGCCATTTTGCGGCGCTGGTGGGCACGAGCCGCCGAGGATTAGGTCCCAGCAGTTGTGAAGAAGCCTGAGCAGGACGCTAAGACTCTCTGGGAACGCGGGACAGTGAAGGGGAGGACGCTGTGGTGATAGACAGGGAGGTAGATGGGGTGCCCCAAGCCTACAGACCCCCCTAATTCAAAGGAAACTATCACATAGCAATCACCCTGGACTTCTGATAATAGAGACAGACACCTCAAAACTCCTAGGAGGTAATGGTGCATCTTTTCTCTGTCCTTTGAGTTCGTAAATCTTATCATCTCTCTGAAAGGTCAACAGGGCAGGAGATAACTAAAATGTTGCCCACAGAGATTGACGAAAAAACGTGGGTGCGGGGAGGCTTTTTAAAATGCAGGCTGCCATAGAAGCTACCACGCCCCAAATCTGGCCCGCCGCCTGCATGAGATTATTTGTCAAGGGCAAATAAAAATCTTAAAAGTCTCCTCCACAAACATCAGGAAGAAGCGTTGGCTGTTTGAGTAGGCACTGGATTCGTGGCTACAGTTTGGAACGAAGGCCATGAGGTCTCTGTTGCGTCTGTATGTTTACGTCTGTCTGTGGATAGTTTTCGACCTCCGGAGGGTACTGTCAAAATTATTTTGTAAAGAAAGTGTTCTATTTAATCGTCTTAAAGAAAAAAAATAAGCCTTAATATCAATAATGTATTTAGGTAAAAGTAAAACTTAATTTTCTTTCATCTGCCAAACGAGTTTTCTTGGACTATTGGTCTGCTCTTGATAAGACTGTGAGAGGTTTATCTTTACATTTTACGTAATCTGCCTAGAAAACAAAGGTAGTGTGTTTTATCAAAAGAATTTCCGTACTTCCTGTTGTCTTTATCAGGTCTTTTATTGTTTAAAAAAACGGATTCTTTTCCATTGAAAGAGCTAGGTTGGACAACTATATATAAATGTCCTGTATTTGCCTATGACTCCTTCGATTGTCACTTTGGTTAAATGAATAACCAAGCATTATTTCACCGTGACCTACGGTCCTATTTAATCAAGTGTTTTATACCTTTTGATATTTGTACAGACTTCTCCAGAATCGAGTTCTAAATGACCTCTTGTTGACCTTGAGCTAACGTTGGGATTTTTAAGAGGGCTCCTAAAACATCTCAAAAGATTTGTTCCCTCTCCTTATTAAAGAGAAGTGTTGAACTAATTAGGCTTCTTTAAGTATTAAATTACCCAGGAAGGCTGTCAAACAGGAAGGGATGCTAAACCTTCTTGAGGTAAGTAATATGTTGCTAATCTCAGAGTTCCTGCAGAGCTACTTCATCTTCAAGGAAACTCACAGAAAAGACTGAGAACAGGTTTCTGATAACTAAGATCAATCTGCTGTCATGCGGGAGGGACAATAATGGACCTCTCAGGTGTTCCCACAAGGTCCCCCGACAGGAGCTGGAGACCTGGCCCCGCTCTCCTTCCCCGGGGTGGTTAACAGCAGTGACACGGGAAGGCCAGCCTGTGCTGCAGGACGCCCAGGCTTTGCTGGAACACCGTGAGGGACAGGATGGATGGTGAACCCCCAGGCTTTGCTGGAACACCGTGAGGAAGAGGATGGATGGTGAACCCCCAGAAAATCCAAGGCTCAGGCACCTCCGTGAGGTTTGGGGGAGTTACTGGCTGGGGTAAAGCACATGTGTCCCAGAAGCTGTGTTTGATGGGATGTGAGCCTTTCCGAACCCCAAGAATGTAAAGGAGGGGTGAGCCTTCGCGAGGATTTAGGGGGTTCAGAGGACTTCGGGTAGTCCCCACCTGGCACTGGAGGCTCCTTATGCTGCCTCGCAAAGAGAGGGCACGTGTGAGACAAGGCATCAGGGAAGCCGAAGATAAAAGTCGGGGCCTCTCCCAGATGCGCCTGTGACCCCGGAAGGTAGGGGCTGAGCCCAGTGACAGAGACGACAGAAGGAGAGCGCGCCGCTGGGCTTCTGGAAGGACGCACACACCTGACACATCCCTAGGGCAGCAGCTCCCAGCTGACAGAGGGAGAGAAACCTGGCACCTTGGATCCAGCTTCTCACAGCTCCCGCCTGGAGATCACACCTGCGCTCTCCCCGCGCTGTCCAAAGCAGGCGCCACGCACGCGCGTGACGTGGACAGCGCGGGGAGGTCCCACTGCGTGCCCCCAGCGTCCTCCTCCCGTCGCTGCCTGATTTTGTCGGGCGTGACCTTTATTCTATGTGTATAACATTTATATTCAGTTTTACAACTAATTTTTCCCTCTTCTTCAGATCATAGTTTTATATCTAAGTGGATTTTTTTTTTTACTACTAATGCTTCTCTGTTATGAAGCTCTTAATTTTGATTCATTTTTTTCCCTTGCATTTCATAATCGAATTTTTAAGACAGGCTCTTGGACTCTATTCCTTGATTTATTGCATATTCATGAATTTGTTTCTTTTATACTAAAATGGCAACCTGACTGACTATAAATTCTTGAGCTATGCTTCTTTTTCATGAGAATTTATAAATATTATTTCACTCATTTTTAATACGTGATGACGAGCAATAGTCTAATGTTATTCATATGTTTCTCTATTGCATGATTTTCCCCCTGGATGCCACAGGATGCTTTTTAGTTTTGTCAATTTAAATTTAATTTTATTTGCCTTTTTAATTCATAAAATAAGATTTGTCATTTTACTGTTCTGTAGCGCAGAGCTGCAGAAATGGCAATAGCCTCATAACCTCCACTGATCTCATTTCTGAGTTTGATTTTCTATTCTTTTTTAAAATATAAACATTTATTGAATTGTTTCAGAGAAACGGAAAATGTGTAAATCACATGTCTAAAGAGGATTAATAGTATAAATGGTGAATACACCAATGTAAGCAGCATACGGATACCAAAACAGAACATTCTAGAAGCTCCTCATGATTCATTTCACTCATTCCTTCCCTAAGGCATAACCACTACCCTGACTTTTAACAGATAGGTTTTGCCTATTTCTTAAAACACAGGACTCAATTTCCTTGGTCAATAAAATTTCTCATAGACACACAAAAAAATGAAAGGCGACATTAAGTTTATATTTTTTGTTAATGGATTTGTTTATAGATAGTATAATATCAAGTGCAAGGAGGCATGTGTATTTCCACTAATCATATTTAAATTAAATTTTGTGAAAAAAAAATTTATGAGCAATTTGAAAGTAGACTAAATTTCCATACCTATGAGTATCGACAATTGGACTTATATGGAAAGGATGTTTGAACCTTGATTTACTGCCATACGTTCAATACTTTTTTCTTTACCTTAGACTAGCGATTACAAGCCTATTTAGCAAGATCTTTTGGAAAAAAACAAAAACGAAAGACATTTTACTGAAGTTTTACAAACAAATGAGCATGACTCATAACCACGTAGGACCCGTGAAACCAGGACCGAGATCGTGACGTGGAAAATTACCAGCGTCTCCGAAAGTCCCTCTTCACTATCTGAACCTCCCAAATCAGCGTGGCTTTAGACCGTGCACAAATGTACATGATCTATTCTTTTGTGTCTTATTTTGGTCCACTGTGTGTTCGTGAGGTCCGTTCTCATCACTGTGGGGTTATATTTGTTGTTACCTCATTGCTGTATCATATTCCATGGTGTGACTGAACCACTATTTATCCAACTGCTAATGGAAGCTGAGCCGCTTTGGACCATTACAAAGAGTGTTGCTATGGGCGTTTCAGTGCATGTCACATGTCTTCTGGTGCACGTGAACATAAATTTGTCAAGTATACACTTAGGAATGGAATTGCTGGATTGTAAGGTATATGCATGTGTTCAGATTTAGTAGATTCTGCCACAGAGTTATCTGAAGTAGTTATACCAATATTCATTTCTATTGGCAGTAAATGAACATTCTGGTTTCTTCAAATCCTTCTCAGAGTTGCCTGCTGCTTTTCATTTTAGTAATTTTTTTGGTGGGTTTTGTGGAGATTGTGCACTGTAGTTTGAGGTCACATTTTAACAGTTTTATACTATGCGACAGCCTTTTCTCAAACTCCTGTACAAAGATGATAATTTTTCCCACTCAACTTATTGTTCAACATTTAATATATACACATGGTTATAACATATCTGAGGTATTATTGTAAACCAAACCTACCCCTGCTTAAGAAATAGAACATGATTTTCATAGAATTCCTTACCCATTTTTGAAATTCAAAATCCTTTGGAGTTTTAAATATATGGTTTATGCTCATATATTACATGTACGGTGAGCAGAAAGCCTTCGGCGTTTGCACAGTAAACCCCTGTATCCCAGCTGTCTATGACACATTTAACAATGGTTAATTTATTTTTATCTGGTTTTGCTCAGCTGTCACCGAGGTAACCGTGGCGTACACGACCCCTTCTTGCCACTTCCTGGAAAGATCCTCGTTCAGCCCCCTCCCCGCCCCCCATTCACCTGACCGGCTTTAGAATACCTGTATTCCACCCATGCAAGGCATCTTTGATCTGTCTGAAGGACCTCTGCACTATTTAAAGTACCTCTAGGAGCTTGCTCTTGTCACCTTGTGCCATTTGGGCCCCAATAATTTTTTTAAAAAATTCTTTTAGGAGTTTGTGATTTGAGTTGTGGCTGCCTCCTGGTCCCACTGAAGGTATAGCTGTGTCGATTTATATATATATATATATATATATATGTATACACACATATATATATATATATATAGTTGTTTCAGTTGGCATTACAGAGGAAAATAGACAAAATTTCAGATGAGAAGAATGCCTAATTCACTGAAATTGGGTAAAACTTTGGTCAGTAAAAAATGTTTTCTAAGTGCTTATTTTTTAAAGCCTGTTATTATTGTAAATTTTTATGTTTTTCTATGGGATCAGATGGTCCGATGCTTGGTGGTGGGCGTGTGATTATTGCAGAATGTAAAATTTAGGACCCAAACATGGAATGTTAGTCCATGCCAATGATTTGAAAATTAGCATCTAAACAGCAGTAGACTTTGCTGAGAAACAAAATGTAAAATTGTTAGCCCACTTAGTTTTATGAGGAAATGATTCTGGTATCGGGCCAAGAAAAGACTGATGATTATTCACGGTACTATTGAGGAGATTGCTGTATGCGACATAAATATATTAGTTAGGAATCTTTTCAGGTACGAGTGATAGAAATTCAGTGCAAATCATCTTAGGTAAAAAGAGAACTTATTGATTCCTCCAAGGGGGTATTCCTGGTGTGGTGCTTGCTCTAGCCGTGGCCACCTCCAGAAGCTTAAGAAATACCTTGCGTTGCTGCGAAATATTAGTCATTTCCAAGCCATTGACAACAAGGACACACAGAGCTCATCGTTTAAAATCCCAGCAGAAAGAGACTTTCTCGCTCCCAGTAGCCGTACGTGAAAGATTCCTTTCCCAACGTCCATACCGTTTGACCCAGCTTGGGTCCCGAGCAGGAAGGGATGGTGGCATCCCATAGGGTCACACAAGAGGAGGAGGAATTTTACACACAAGAACAGGCTGTCGGTCAATGTCCAATAAAAGATCGGCAATGCGATCTCAGGAAAGGCTTCGCATTTCTGCTTTAAGTGCAGAGAACCCAAAGCTTCTTCTGTTTTGTTTTCCAAAGCAAGAGAGGAAAGAACAAGTCATAAGACTGGACTGTTTGTGGGGCCTTTATTCTTTAGGTGACAGTTGGAAAAGCCCGATCTCCAGGTATTTGTTCTGGCGTCTCCAAGCTTTGCGGACAATCCTAGACTTGAACATGTGCTCATTTCTTTTAGATGTGAATAAACTTGTCCCTGGTGTTTATCTGATCACCTTGAGATCATAGGGAGGGACGTAGAAGGCAGGACAATTAAATGCAGAGGAACCCAGTCCTCTGTGGCATCGATAGATCACCAAATCGAGCTGTTCCACCTCGGAATTTTTCCATATGTGAGATAATAAATTTCTAATGTTTTATGGCATATTAGATCAGGTATTCTGCTACTAAGAATCAAAAATGTCCTCAGTGACGCACCAGGACATTTTGACCCCTAGCCTTTACGTGTATCAAAATCGCCTTTTCTGGGTATGTCTGCCAACCTGGATACGTTGCATTCACCTCAGTGTTCTTCAGTGTCCCTCTTCGTCCAGCTCCTCCTGCTCTGGCTGACCACGGCTTGTCCCTACAACCCTGCCCGTGTGCTGAGCGTCATATCTCACTTCTGACTTGACTTGTTGACTCGGTTCTTCTTCCGAGGTCCAGTTCAGCTTTTGCAGTAAGTCTAACACGGTTTCTTTACCACTTACCAAGTTACAATTTGGGCATCTGTATTTTCTCTCCTATTTGGTTCACGCCTACTCATTATCTGTCATGTGACTCCGGCATAACTCACCTAGCTTCCTGTTTGCTCTTCCTAAGCTTCCGTGCTCCACCTGGAACTCGGAATTCATCCATCACCTGGGTCTACCTGCAAGCTGATGCCCAGCAAGAGATTTTAACGGTAAAGAAAAAGGAAAAAGAAACGACTGGTGGGAAGTTAAAAAACAAAACTATTTGATTTATTATATTTATAATCTTGGTCCCATTTGACCCGTGTTCTAGTGTTGTTAAATTATGGGTAAATTATTTTTGAAGGGTTGCCCGAGCAAAACAGATAAGTCATAAAGAAATCATGGCCTTAGAGAATTTGGTGGTTAATGCCTAGGAAAATAATCTATTAACGATTCTGGAAATTAGTGGAAAAACTCACTCTTAGCTGTCGGGTCATTAACATCTAACGGCATCAGATTTCAGTACCACACTGTGCAACTTGATGATTTTTCCAGGGCTTAACTCCAAGTGAGCGTGGGCTTGCAGGCATAAACAGAAGTGCAAAGGACACATCAGCGTCGCTTCGTATTTATGTGTCCTAAATCTGGGCGAATGCCTCATCAAAAATGTTAGTCCTCAGATACCGAAATATCACCTGTTGTATTTCTGCATCCTCATCAGTATATTTTGCATTGATAATTTGAGTAGAAGGTGGTGAACTTTCTTCTTAATCATTGATTTGGCCGTGACATTTCCAGATTGCTTTTTGCAATATCCTTATTTTTTGCAACCGCGAAGTTTGCGTGGACCCGGTGTAAAAATTGCATTACTCATTTAGCTCTGAGGCACATGTTCGGTTTGGTGCGTCTGAACTCAATATGGTGCATACTTTTTCTGCCTTGCATGTGAATATAACTCAAGATGCTTGTTTTTCATTTTAAATGCCTACATGATCTGGCTTCTATGTGAAGCATATTTGAGATATTTTTCTGATTATCCATGTTGATTATTTCCATGGGAGTTCAGAAGAATCACTGAGCAGCCATATTTTTTTTTTCTTTTGAACTTTAGTACATTTATTTGTTTCAATTACTCTGAGGGTACATACTTTAGTGTATCTCTTAAAAGGTAATCAAAGCTGTTCAAACAGTTGTGTGAAATCTGAAAAGCATAATTAAATTCATTAGTTGCTAAACAGCAAAGACATGTTTATATTAAGAAAAAAGATTTCTAAAAATGTGGATGCCTGCATTTTGAAAAACACGCGTAATAACAACGGCTATGTGGTGAACACGATTCTAAAATATTTAGATGTATTATCCATTATTCGATCCTCAGAAAGTAAGAACTGCGATTACTCTACTTTGTAGCTGGGGAAACTAAAGCACAGGGAGGAAGCAGCACAAGGTCAAACAGCTAGCGAATGCCACTGTCACGATTTAAACCCGAGCGGTCCAGATTCAGAACTTGTACGCTTGATCACCAAAGAGTATTGCTTTCTGGGTAGTTGGTAGATGGGCTGGGGGGCAATGGGACCAGGTGTGGGGAGGCAAAGGACAAGGGAAGGTTTTAGGCCAAACTATGTCCACTTCTGGAATTCAGAGCCTAAACGATGGAATAGCAGCAAAGAATTTGCTAAGAGGGGTGTGCGTGTGTGTGTGTGTGTGTGTGTGTCAAAGATAGGAAACTTTTACTCCCCTCAGGTTGGTATGATCTAGGGGTGAAGAGGTAGCATTTACATTGAAATAAGATACATCCTGACTCACTACTTTCAAATAACAGGTGTACATACCAAATAAGCTAGTCCAATCTCGGCTAAAAAGATGTGAAATCACTATAGTGGGCCAGCATGTGGACAGCAGCCTCGTCTGTGATATCCCTCTTGCTCCGATGATATTTCTCATTTTCTGTAATCTCGTTCTTTTCCCGAAGACTTCGTTCTGAACATTCGATTGAGACTAACTCTGCCGCTCACGGCCACATTATTGGTGTTATTTATACGTCTACCCCTAACGTATGAATACGCATCATCTTCTCATTAGAATCAGTATTTGCATTTTCCGTTTGTATTCTTGTTTTTTTATGACAATAAAAAATGTACACACACTCAAATTTTTAATAATTTGTACACTTGAATTATACGAAATCACGAAGTGGTGAGCTCTCTGAAAGAAGAATCCAAATGTGGTCTATAAAGGTAGTAGAATTAATATTTACCACATAACTTTATAGGTAAAAATAATATATGAATGTCAAGGATCTTACGTATTCATATACACCAGTGATTGCAATATACCTCACACTATTATGTATAATAAAGTGTGACATTTTTCTGATCGTTTTGTTGTGAATGCGCTTATTTAGACCAACGTGCTATTTGCAATGAAAACTACTGTTAGCTTGTAGCCTAGAGACATGGCGTAATAATCGGAGACATTGGACTTTCGTGTCATTCCTACTGAAATGGCTACTGAGTAATTTATGTTAGCTTTTGGTTGCTTCCGTTCAACCATCTTCACAACGAGACGAATATCTATTCGATTAATATAAAACATTGTCGAATTATTATACATCTTAAACTAAGGAGTCTAGAATGGACAGAGAGCGACAGTACATTATAAGGAGTTGTTAATATATCATCGCCATAATACAGAAATCACCTAAACTTTTTCTCCCGCTGAGCCAAATTTCTAAATAAGAGGAATCAATAAAAATTATGACGATATTTCAATGCAAGCAAAAGCATTTCAATTGCTAAGACCATTCCCTATATATGTATTTTTCCGTTTTGCAAGCCTTAGTCTATTTCTCAAATCAAACCCAGCGTGAGGAGGCCAGTTCCCCCTGGACATAAAGAGTTGCTGCTTATGCTCACGTTTACCGATTTCCTCTGACAAAATGCTTTTTGAACCTGCGTGCCTCGCTAAAGGATGACACCTGCACACCGCGCAAACACCTTTACAAATAATATCTATTTGCGCGATGCAGTTTTCCCCTGTCGGCACCGGAAAATCTAGGTAATTATCTGAACGAACCTTTTTTTTCCTTCCTTTAACCCCGCCTTACTTTCTTTTCTCGTTTCCTATCTCTCGGCAAACTGCGTTTGAGGCCGTACTCTCTACCTGGCATCTGCTGTCAGGACTGACAGAGACACTCACCCCGAGGCAGCTGATATTGCAGTGGGGGGTAGGGGTGGGGGGTGGGCAGAGAAGCGGGGAAAAGCGAGCGAGGAAATTAATACGATAAAGCAGGCAGCGATGAATACGTTTAGGAGTTAATTGAACTGGGTGCTGTAAGAGTTGCATGGAACAGACAGTGACTAGGTGGCATCTTTGCATTGGGTGATTAGGATGTCCTCACCGATGAAGGATGAGGAAGAAGAGAGACTTCGGGATAAACCAACATGTGATGGGAAAGAAGGTAACTGAGGCTGGAGCTTAGTCGATCGGTCGGATACGGAAAGGGCGGTTTTATAATTTGATGATTTAGATCACCAATCGGTAAGCATAAATATCTACTAGTTATCGACCACAAACCTTCTTTTTCAGATATTTTGGGTAGAGCGTGCATTTTGGAGTCAGAGAATCAAGGCTTCGAATCGTGGCTTGGTACCTTGTAGCTGGGTAGTATGATCTGAACCTAAGTTTTCTCATCTTTTAAGTTTGGACAATGTTGTTTTTCAAAATTATTGTAAAGCTCTTAACGTACTATGTGGCACATAATAGTTACTCTGCCGCTATTACTATTTTAACATTCGCATGTTCCTCTGCTTGAAGAGTGACAAAGATATTGTCCGTAATCTACTCACATCTGCGGCTTCTCAGTCATTGGACAGTTGTTGATCATCCACTAACCGACAACCGTTGTGAAAAAGGCAAAGTCCTAGCTGTCACTGGTACTTGCTCTAACAGTTTTGGCAGCGACAAGGGTCAGGGCGGAGGGATGTCTTGAACAGGTGCCTCCTCTAAGCTACCAACGAGCAGGATTTGGGACACGAGCAACCTCAGAACGGGAAGATCCCAGAGAAACCTGGAGCGTTCCAGTCCGCTGGAGATTCTCCCTCATACACGCACGATTGTTTCGCAGACCGAAGAGCAACGTAGGGGTGATCCCTGGGTATCAGAGGAGACCATGCTTCGAAGCCACGGAATCACGTTTGGCATTAAGGAATCCCTCCTTCAACTCCGTGTTCTCCCCCCGAGCACTCAAAAAGCGAAGAGGGTTTGGAAGCAGATAAAGGTTATCGTGAAGAATGATGCTGCCGGACAGGACAGAGAGCTCTGAGAAGCAGCAGCAAGGAAGATGTCACTATTAATGTAATAAAACATTATCCGTCCCCTGTCAGGTTTCCATTGTAAGGTCTGTAAATCCATCTCACCCCGCAGACCAGCTTTACTTGGACGCGTTGGGTAAATCATGTTAACCATCGGAAAATCTCCGGCCATCTCCCAACGGCCTTCTCAAGTTCCGCCTACCTGTGCTTTCCCGGTGGACTTTGTGGATCGGATGTGACATCCTGCTGTTTCTTTTTCTCTCTACTGTGCCCTCTCTTCAGCGTTGCTGAAATAACAATGACTTTGCTCATGCAGCTGGACATGCTCAGAATATAGGGCAGGTTTTGTCACATTTTTCTTCCTGTAGATAGAATCTATGTAGGCTGGAATCAAGGGTCGCAGAGTAAAACTAATCAAGAAAATAGAAAAACACCCGTCTTTACTCTGGCTGTACAAGTTCATGGCCCTCGGGCTTTGCTCCCTTACCTGGAATCTGTCCCTTCTCCCCAGGCACAGGCCCCTTCTCTGCCCCTTCTCGCTGGCCTGAGAGCTG
Organism: Pteropus alecto; assembly: GCF_000325575.1. NCBI lineage: Eukaryota > Metazoa > Chordata > Mammalia > Chiroptera > Pteropodidae > Pteropus > Pteropus alecto. Next base: position 9,539,068 of record NW_006439191.1, on the reverse strand, counting down.
GGTGCCTTTATCCTGACTCCATTTCAGCAGCCACCTCTGTAGCGATGTGTCCCAACTTTATATCTCCAGACAAGAATGTCTTCCTGACATTCAGACTGATATATATTCGAACCCTCTGAACTGCTGGAGATGGCTCAGAGCGAAATCATTCTCTCCCTCACACCCATGCCTGCATTCCAACTCACCCAACAGGAACATTCTCCGCCGACTCGCTCTTTCCAGAAGCCTAGAAAGTGCCATGGGTTCTTCACTGTCCTTCAGTTTTCACAATCTCCATTATCAAGTCTGGTCAATCCTGTTCTTCATTTCCTATAAACGTGTCTTCTACTTTCCACCTGTACCGTAAGCGCTGCCTCATTCTGGACAATTGGCACATCTCACCTGAGATACCGAATGGCTAATAACTGGTCTCTCTTCTTCCCTTCCCATCCTCCCCATTGCTAGATTCTCTACGCTGCCACCACGGTGATCGTGCCCAAGCAGCTTTGCCACTATTTAAAGTCCTCAAAAGATTTAGCATTGTCTTCGGGTTAAACTCCCAGATTGTTGGCCTGGTGTGCAAGGCACCTCCAGATGCGGTCCTTAAGGGTCACCTCCCGGCTGCCAACTCTCCCTCCCCGTCCGGCCCCTCCCCACCTAAACACATGCCCTGCGCTCAGACTCCATGACATTACTGAATGCGCTGGGATCTGCCATTGCGTTCCTAGGCCTGTTATTTGTACCTGGATACGTCTCCACCTTACTCACTCTTTTCACTCTTCGGTGTGGATGTCAGCTCCTCTAGGAAGCCTTCCTTGATCTCCCCCAAACCAGAATGAGATGTCTCTATGCGCTCCTTAGTCAGTGCTAATTACTAGTGTGATTCATCGCATCCTAGTGTTACTACTGAATAATCTGTCTCCCACATGTACTTCCCCTTCCCCACGAGATGATTAAAAATCATTGTAACTGCTTAATAAATCTTCATTAAAAAAAAAAATCACTGAACACGTCTCCTTCACACTGAGGTGTCACTAGGTAGCTGAATGATGCTATCTGAATGGATGCGGATTGTCCTGTCTCTCTGTGCCTGTGCAAACGGAGTGGATAGCTTCACACAGAGAAAGCTGTTTTTATTGCATTCATGATTTCCTAATTCTTAAACTAGGAAATCAGTTTTCTGATTCCCTGATCCTCATTCTTGACACTCTCTACTCTATCGGCATGAGAATTCGGAAAACTTTCGGCGAGTACTCTTTGGGACCAAACTAGTCTGCTGCTTTCATCCACACCAGAGGTGGATAAGGGGACTTAAGAACACCAGGGAGGAAGGTACAAAATTGTAATGTACAGAACCAACTTGAAAATTGTGTCTAAAAATCGAATCTCACGCTAGAGTAGAATGAAAGCTTTCACGCACACACGCGGCGAGAAAAGGAGGGTACGGAACGAGATTAAAGAGCACAGCGAAAACCAAGATGAAAAGAGCGGAAGGAAAATATATTTTAACAGCAGGAAATGACATGACATGACATGGAAAAAAAAGAGAATAAGAGTATAGTGTAGAAAGACAGGCGGGAGAACTAAACGTCAAAATGAATGACAAAAAATAAAACGGAGAGATATAAAAATACGGAAAATATAGAACAACAGGATCCTCTAATTATAAATGTCAGTGTCAATGCCCAAATATCGGTATATTGTCAAAACGGCAGGATAGTATCTCTTATGTTGCATTATTCTTTGAATTTTCTTAAGTTTAGAAGTATAAGCTTCCACTTTGACCACAATTGCGAGGCGCACGCAGATCCATGTTATCGTGGGCGCGGCGCGTTGGGGTACTGAGTGCCATTGTATCCCTAGCAGAGGTGATCGTCACTCTTAGCTGAGCAGGTTTCGCCTCCTTTTTCTTTCTATATTTTTATCTGGGCGGCTGGAAGCCAAATAAGGAAGATCGCCACAGAAGTGTCAAATACAGGTACCTCGCTTTCTTCTAAGAAAATGTAGCTTTGCTCTGACCTCCAGCATCTCGAGAGTCTAACCTTCAATAACTACTTTTTTCAAGCGCCTTGCTTCTGAGTCTGTGACTGATACTGTAAATAGTTCAGCTTTATGCCAATATATAGAGGCAGAGTAGAATAATATAAACAAAAAAAAATTAGCCTGGAACATTAGAAAGGGAAGCTTCACAGTGCTATCTTAACAGATGATAAGATCCAAAAATAAAGCAGATACTCTCTCCCGTCTCCCCAATGAACTAAGCATGGAGGGTTAGACTCTAAAAGTTGATGCAGAAACAGTAACAACAACAATTACATAACTCCGGAGTTAGAGCAAATGTGAAAGATACCAGTCTCCGAGGGTTAAAAGCTCTTAATGTATCTCAACACATATTCGTTGAGATTTTGCTGTTTTGAAGGATAAGCCGCAGGGAGCGGGGTAGGATGTAGTGGCCGGGACGCCACCAGCAGTGCAAGCAAAACCCTCCTCGGGGTCCGACGGTGCCAGGAGGAGGCATCTCCGCTGGTTTATAGGTCCCCATCCTACCTCACCTGAGATCACCTCTTGCTTCTTGCGTTTGCAACCTCCTGTGTCAACCCTCCGCTGCATGACCTCACTGAGGACTAACCAAACTCATCACCGTCTCCCGAATAAACCGAACTTTTTTTTCAGATCGCTTTGCGCCCCGAGGCCTGGTCTCTGCCCGCTCCCCTTCCCTCGAAGGAGCAGAGGGGGCTTAGCTCCTCGCCCGCGTCTCCTTGACGCGTCCACGCATAA
>NW_006439191.1:9535203-9535514 GCF_000325575.1 Pteropus alecto | reverse complement strand
CCGCCGCATCCCGCCGCGCGCCGCACCGCACCGCGTCCCCTCCCTCCCGCAGCGCGCGGATTTTTCCGGCGAAGTAACTTTTGCATTCCCGCCTCCCCCGAGTCCTGGGGACCAGAGGCGGCGCCGAGCCCGGGGGCGGTGCCTTGGCAGCGGAGCCTCGTGTCGGAGCCAGACTTTTGCTCCTGGGCTGGGTTTGCATCATCCCCATCACACCCTCGGGAGAGCCGCGCCGGCCCCTCTCAGCCTCGGCTTCCGGCGCCCAGCAGACCCCCCGCCCCCGCCCGGGGTCCCTCTCCGCGCCGCCGCGCTTC
>NW_006439191.1:9524997-9534976 GCF_000325575.1 Pteropus alecto | reverse complement strand
GGGCGAGCGCGGGGGAGGAGGAGGGACTCTGATGCGCCTCTCCATTTTGACTCAAGAGCCATCGCTACAGACAAGGCGCCCCTTCCCCTCCACTCACTGCCCCTGCAACGGGGTTACGGCTTTTATTCGGTGCTTATTGTGTCTCTGCGCTTTCGCGGCGTGTACAAGGCCGGCATCAGACGCACGATATATCTGAATGGCACGCGATATCAGTGCCCACGATTTTCATCCCCCCTCCCCCCAGGTGTTGGTAATCAAATTCGAAAACGTATTCAAGTTGACTGAGAAAAGCACATTCGGAACTTAAAATCTCCGGCCCCCATTTACTTCTTGTCGTGGTGTCTGGATGAGGTGTCCACCTGCCACTGGGAATTTTTATGCCCTAAACGTTTGGAGTTGCTGGAGAACAATCGGTTTACATACGTAACAGGTAGTTAGTGAAAACGACAGCGTTTGCCATGGAAAATACTTCGAACACGTAACTGATAATTAAGGCATTTGTGAAGCACAGTTCCACAGATTTGTAATTAATGTATTTTTAACCGAAACAGTATCTAAGTCACAAAATGAAAACTAAGTTTCAAAACTAGAATATTTATTAGCAGCAAAATACCGCTCATGTGCTTTTTCCAGAGCATCACTGCTTTGCCTGCTGAAACTTCTGAAATTCCTCCCGCTATCTCTGACTCATTATTTAAAAAGCACATTTTATGTTTCGTTGAATTTAGTTTTTTCTGGAATAGTCATTTTATGTATGGAACGCCACATTTCCTTGTTTTTAACTGATATGCTAATTAGGCTCTCGACTCAAATGTTTCCTTGAAGTTCACTTTGCTATTGATGTCCTGTTTTAATTACCTAAAGATCCGTAATTGGTCTGATTTCAAGATCCCTCCATGCCCCGCTGGGCGCTCCTCCTCCCTCCCTTCTTCTCCTCATCCTCCCAGCTCCCAGTACCAACTCCTGTTCCTGCGCACACAGTTTTATCGTGTGCATCAATGATTCACTTCTTTGGCCTCATATTAGTAATTTAAAGGGACGTAGATGCATCGTAGAGGATGACATTTCAACCCGGTCTCTTCTTTTTAGGCAAAAACATATACATTGGTTAAAAATTAGAAGTATCAATTTACCAGTGTGCTTGGAAAATCAGGTATATTCTGGTTGAAGATAAAGACTATTTAAACAAATTTGCAATGCTAGTTGACAATCATGTAAACTGTGTCAGCCTAGTTAAGTGGCTTCTCAGGCTTATCAGCGTGCACACTGATTGAATCTGTATTTGTGACTTCATACCTCGGGACCAGCACATAGGACAGAAATCCTCTATTCTATGTAGACAGTGGGAGATTGGCTGGTTGCGGAGGGGACATATTTTGGACTTGGTGGTGGTAGCATTATTTGGTGTTTAATGTCGTATCATTAAATGGTCATGTGGATGCTCCCATTTTTCTAAGGATGCTGTAAATAAATTCCAGTAATTAAGAATTTTAGTTAATTAAGTGCTGCCTAAACGAGTCACTGGTATATTTTTTTAAAAAAAATTTTGCGCATTTATTTGTAATATCTATTGTAATAAAAGTTTATGCTAGCCCAACTTCAACTGAAAAATCAGGCCACATTTAGTATTAAAATGAATTAGTAAACATTTTAAAAATTGTTCATCCATTTTTAAGGACCGGACTAATTTTGTGGCTTCATGAACACTTAATAATTAGTTTTGGTTCCATTTGTTGTCCGTTTTTGAAGATAAGATCCTTTGACCAGTAGGGGCCCAGGATTCAACCCTCAGCTTATTCCTTCACTAGCTGGGTGGCCGTGGGCAGGTCACTCAGCCATTACGAGATACAGAAATATTAGTTCCATAAAGGACAAGACTAATGCTTGGCCTTAAGCGGTGGTGAGTGCAGTATGTTAACATATATATATGTGGATATATGTGCAACATGTCGTATATATGTACACATATGCACACATATATATATATATGGGAACCTATGCTAAGTTATTTCTCAGTCAATCCCCATAGACTCCCTAAATAGTGGGTAATTGTTTTAAGGATTAGGAAACTAAGTTTCTGGGAAATTAAGTATTTCTCTTTGTAAGAGAAATACATTAAGTACATCTTATAAATGTAAAGATGACTCTGGAGACTCAAATTCCTCCAGAAGCTCCTAAGTTTTTTCCTCTTAACGAATTTGAATTTACGAGAATAATTTCACAGCACAGAGCACAGTTTCGGTGCTTATCAAATGTCAGTGCTCATCTTCACTCCTAATTTGCAGTTAGCGACTCTATTTTTCTTTGAAATCATCAGTTAAAATGCAGTAAGGAAAGTCATCTTGTTTGTCTTTAACGTATATGGTTACCAATTCCTCTTTGTAACGAAATCTGAAGAGCCGTCTTAAGCCATCTTCATGGTCTCGATCTCTCGGAGTCCGGGACATCCTGTTTCAGGGAGGACCAGGTGGAGCGTGTCCGCCGCAGATACTCTTAGTGCTCCGCCCATTTTCTCTGGGCTGTGTGTTTGTTTGTTTGTTTGTTTGTTTGAACATCCTCTGCCTGAGGTCTTTTTTTTTGCTCCTGGCCTCAGGCGCACACAGGCCTGCCTGGGGAGCAGGCGTGAAGTGCCACTAAGTCGCATTTGCTAGACAGGGTCCGTGGCTTCCCGTCTCCCTGATGGGGGTGATGCCAAAGCATCATGCTCCAGCTCCACCCGCGTCCAATGAGATGCAGAGTCAGTGGCCTGCGGTGGTAACTGGCTTTATTGGTTTCCTTCCCGCCATTCCTCTTCTGGTATTTTCTGGATCATTGCTCAAGTAAACTACTCACACTCCAGTCCTGCTCTCAAGGTCTGCTTCTGGGGGAAATTCGAACCCAGGTGGGTGTGCGGTCGGTGTGGAGCCTCAATCTAGAAATGACAGGGCGCTTGGATGATGGGAAAGTGGACGCTTTCCACCTTGCTCTTCATTTTGAGAACGTAAAAGTCATGCTCAGTAGGGCACGGGAGGTTGGCGTGTGATGGATGCTTAGAGGGATACTGTGAAGAGAGAGTGTCGCCATCCTGTCACGACGCAGGAAACGTGTAGCCAGTCCCCAGGGTTTCTGTGAACTCACCGTAGATGGTTCATTTAAATTTGCATCGTGCATCTCTCTAGTAGGTTCACGCACACACTTAAGGTGCGTGTCATATGAATGTGTACAGTCGTGTGTCAAATAATGACCCTTTGGCCAACGAGGGACTGCATATACTACAGTGGTCCTGTAGGATAATAATGAGGCTGAAAAATTCCTGCTTCCCAGGGACGTGGTAGCCACCAGAATGTCATAGCACGACGCATTCGTCACGTGTCGGCGGTGATGCTGGTATAAACGAGCCTGCTATGCCACTAGTCATAAAAAGTATAGCACATAGAATCAGGTGCAGCCCGTAACACTCGATAACGGTAATAAACGACATGTTTATTATGTTACTGGTATGTTACTGGTTTATGTATTTACTAAACTATACATTTTATCATTATTTTAGAGTATATTTATGAAAACAGTTTGCTGTAAAGCAGTATGCCGTGTTATGTCAGGTAACAGTCTCATACATACATCTCACTGTATATATAATAGATCTATATTCTATGTAATACACACGGAACGCATCTGGAATGTATACGTAATGTATCTATCAATGCCATCCTTACATAATTACCGCTCCTTTGCCTTCCGATACCCTTCTCTGAGTAGGGCAAGGGGACAGAGTGAGACACAGCAGTGCAGGCAATTCAGCACAGGAATAATATTAGTTCTGGGAGCCTCGAAATGAGCTTGAGAGCTGCTGAATGACGTCGATGCTTGTGCCTTAGGAATGCCTGTGGTATAGATGATGCATGTTTATTTCTTTGGCATCCCGAGTAAAACACTCCGCTCTAATCAAATGCTTTGTGTGATGTTTCCTTAATGGTCTTTTATCCCTTCAGCTAACATTTGAACGAACGCTGTGTCCAAGGCCTTCCTAAGTTAGATGTTGAGAGGACAATAAGGAAGATGAAGCGATGCCTGCCCAGGAGGCGTTCACAGATATAGCGGTGGATCTTTCCCAGGACAGTGACAGGATTGTTTATGTCACGATGACGTCCTTGCCCCAGCATTTCCACTTTAAGACTGTCTAGAAGATCACGCACTATTATTTGTAGAGAGCGCGATCAGGGTTTGCTTGAAAATATAGTGGCGAAAGTTACTGTCTTAGAGATGGATGGAAGTATTCAATATATTTGGAATCTAGTATTTAGTATCTTCGAAATTACCCTGTGGTTGAAACTAATTCGACTAGTGGCTGGATTTAACTGGTTTTATGTGGGGGCCGTTCTGTAATGTGTGGAAGTGTCGTAGTGTTAAATCTATTGTTTTCTGTTTGAATATTTCTGAGATTCATAAAATAAAGATGTAGAATATCTTTCTGAAGTTAAAGATTGTAAATGTCAGGTCTTAAATGCCTTCAGACAGAACAAGGCTTTCTCGTCCCTCATCATGACTTAGTAATTTTAAAGTTTGGAACACAACGTACTCTGTGTGGATAAATTATCACAACTGTGGATAATGACTACTGTTAATGGACAGCTGTCAGTGGCAGTCATGCAGGAGCAGGCCATTTATCTAATTAATACCATTCTAGTTTTCGGATGTCTGTTCAGTTGTTTCAATTCCATTAATTTTAAACGTCTTTCATATTTTATAGGTAGCATTTAAAACCAGTGCAAGAAAGTCACCTAATGTACTGTAGTAATTGAAAACATAAAAGGATTTGAACAAAGAGTACAATTCAATCAATTAATGGTTTAAGAGGTATATTTATAAAATGGGGAAAGTGTTTGGATAGCTTCGGAGTATATGTAATTTTAGACATAGTACAATACAAATATATTACTTTATGTAACCAAATTAAATTGGGGAAATGGGTTTTGGATTGGCAGATGACACAGTCATAGAATTTACCAATTTTATCTCCCATAATAAATTAATTCGTATTTTGAAAAGTAGCTATTTAATGCAAAGTTCTGATTCTAAATTCGTAAGTTCGGGTCAGTAATTACACTTTTAAACATTGTAAGTGTTATTAGAAAGAACGACGTGTTATTTTTTACTGTTTAAGTATATAGTGGAATCAACCATCCATGTGCAATATCTATAAAAATAATTTAAGCATTTATTGGGAATCCAGACAATGCTGTGTGTCTTGGCACTGTCTATTGAATTAAAAGAGATGCCCACAAATGAGGCAATAAAAATTTACCTATTATTAAAGTAGGTAACGGTGCGGACAATTTTATGTCTATAATTATATATTACATATATAATACATCAGAGAACAATTCATTGTTTGATAATTATTGTTTTTCAATAGTTACCAAGAATTCAGACATTAATATTCTATATAAAAATGTCTGATTCCTTCTTTTTGACCTGCTTTTGCAAACGAAATTGAAATGTGGCTTTTCAAATTATTGAGAATTTATTTTTAAAGTCTGATTGTATTTAACCACTCTCCTATGTCTACTTTCCATACAGGGTTAAGTATTAATAATACTTCTTTTGTTAACATTACACTTTCAGCTTTTTGAAGTACTTCTTTATATATACTACTCTTGGAGAAAGGGATGTTGGATAGAGTAGTTTCATTTTCCACATAAACTATGTGGCATTTTAAGGAGAATAAACTTTCTCCTGAACAGTGTTTCCAGCGTGGCTTCCAGCAGCCCTGAGGATAGGTACGAACACATACTTCCAGACGAATGACCAAGAAAATGAGTTCGGCTAACTTAATCGTTTTATCAAAATCGTTAACGTGCTTTTTTTTTTCTTCTCGTTAGTAATGTAACTCATCTTCTGTGAAAATAGATTTGAAAGGTGATATGAGAAACAGTACAAATGGAAGCTCAGCACTCATCGTCTGATCTTCATTATTGGTACAAAAGAAAAATTAAATGAACGATATATTTCGTGATAACCTGTAGTCAGGCCATGATTTTATCTTTCTGCAGCTCTTAGTAGTGAATGTGATGTTTTTCTTGGCTTTTTCGAGTCAGGTTCTTGTTTATTAAAATGTTTAATATGTTCATAAATCACATTGTCATTGGCGGTTCGTGAGTTTTTATTAGTGTGTTTCTGTATTGCCAATGCTGTCTTATTTATGTTGTCTGAGTTACTTTTAGAAAATAAAGCAAAAAGAAATACTTTTTTTTCCCAATGAAATTTACCCAGTCGCTTTAAATATTTATAGTGTGAAATTAAATTGTTTTGCCTCTTCTGAGCAATATTTAATACATACCTTCCATCGAGATGTTTTTAAATTAATGCTTTTCCTGAATTTGAATTTGCTAACTTAAAATTTCTCTAGAAAAGTAATAAAAACAATAGATAATGATCCAGAAACACAATTACTTTTACTCTTTGACACAGTCCTTGACTGGATATGAGATTTTTTTTTTTTATGGGTCATGAAAATAAAACGATTCTTTTCACAAGGATCTTGATCATCAGACAGCAATCAAATTGCAATTTAAGGAGAAAAGTCACTTTGGAGAACAGAGCGAGAAGGAAAGGCTGCATCTGGAACACTGACAAAATCTCATCCTGCAGCCAAATTCAAAACTGGTTGTGTGGAGCTGTGAAGTACTTGGTGGCCCTTCTCATGTAGAGAGTGGAGTAGATAGGATAAGAGGGGCCAGAAAATTCTTTCCGGTCGAGGTGGTGGTGGTATATAAGGTTTGAAAATTGTAAGCAAATGACCAAAGTCCACGAAGAAACGAATGATAAAGACTGAGTATATATATTTGACTCTTGCAATTAAGTAAAATCTAGAAAAACACCGTCGATCTGCCCAAGATTTGATGTTATCCATATTAAACGTTTATGCCTAATACACTTTGACAAATAATGGTTATTGCATTCCATTCTGATTAACAGTGACACCAAAAAATTTGCCACGTATCATGATCACGGGCTTGACTTTCTCAGCCAAACAGCGCTATTAGTTTTCTGTTACCCGAAACGATCATTAATCACGACAGCTTTCCTAATACTACATATTACGTCACGGTTGTTTCTTTAGTTACACGCTCATGGCTGAGGATCCCTCGTCCGCCCTGTATCCCAAACATCTCTCTCTCCAATTTAAAGCTGTGTTCGTGGACGTTTGGCCCCATGATTTGTCTTAGTGAATGGGTTTTGGATGGCCCTGAGCCACTGTGATGCCTGACTGCTTGCTTCTCCTACACGAGAGCGACCACGTGCAGGCTTGCAGCAGGTAAATAAAAACGCGGGCTCCGTGAAGGCGAGAGAACACTGAGAATGGATAGGATTCCTTGTACCTGATCATCTGGAAGCAGAAGCCTGGATTCGAAATTTCTGACCTTAATTTCTCAGTAGCTACATACAACTAGAACAAGCTCTCAAAGAGAACGTAAGCGGTAGGATGATTTCACGGGAAGGAGGAACCAGTGCGTCAACTGAATCATTCTTGTCAACGAATTCAGGGCATTAGCGGTATTAGGTTTATTTGTCTCCTTTGTTTAGAAGTGGAGATGGGTATGGGGTGCGGAAGTGAGGAGGTTTGAGGCTGGAAAGTTCTAGTTGCCTGAAAAGAACAGGGGCGAAACGTTCCTGAGTTGGGAGACCGGAGAATCCACAGAAAAGGGAGACTGAGGACAGTGAGATTTCTCTCCACAATACTGTCTTGGAACAATCGCATTTATCTTCATCTTTTTTTTTTTTTTTTTTTTGACAAATAGAAATGGTAAAGAAAAACAGAAACAGAGTCCCAGACTGTCAAGCTTAGCTAGTCTGTAGGCGACTGGCTGGCAGCAAGTCCTCAAAGCCCTGACCCCTTTCCTGTTGAGTCTCAACTGGGCGTCTCTTTGAAACTGCTGTAGTCCACTCAGCTCTGCTGCGATCATGCCATGGCTTCACAGAGTGACAACTGTCTCCCTCCGTGCGAGCATTCCTTGAACTCAGAGTTGAATTACTTCCAATTTTCACAGTATGTGTAAGAAATGGACTTTGCACAGAAAGCCAGAAAAACAGGGACTCCAAGGACTTGCCTGTTCTTGGGCTTTCTTGCACTAGACTTTGCTCAGAATCGTAGTGACAAATGGTTATTACTAGGCACATTTAACCCATCTTGTAAATCACTGTGTGAACAGGGATAAAAGCGGATTAACGCATTTCAACCTCATTTAACTCCCTGTGGGAAAACGTGTGGATTGTTCACATATTGCAATCAGTTATTGACCATGGGGACAGATGAGTGCTTTAATAACAGACGGCCTGCTGTCTCAGGTCTGTCAAAAAATGGAAGTACCACTGGATGTCTTAGGGATCAGGTAGGGTGAACAGTAGGCTGGACAAGTACCAGTAAAAAGCGATGGCAATGACTTTAGTCACTGCCGCATCAGGTGGTGATGTCATTGGCAACTCATCGATGGAAGCTTCCAGTGTTTTGTTTCTATTTCTTGCCTGTCTCCCCAAGGGAGTTCATGTGCTGTTTCACCTATTTCTGTTGAAAATACAGAAGATAAAGTGAAAATGGAAGATGATATTGAATGTAGTACTTATCGTAAAGACAGGGAATGTTTACCAAGAGTTTATCATATGCCGTGTTGTTCTAAGCATGGCGTATGTGTTGCTTCGTTTAATCTGCACACCAGCTCGGAGGAATTCTGTTATTTTTCCCTTTTTACAGATGGATGACCCGAGGTGCAGAAATATGTAACTTGTTCCAAGTTATATAATCAGAAGAGGTAGAACCGGGATCTAATTATTGCGCCTACTAACTATGTTGATAACGTAAACAAATGGAATTTAATGCTTTTAAATAACAGAACAGAAAAAAGCAAACGAGTGTGAATGCTTTTGAAGGTGGAAAAATCACATAACGTCTGCATCCCTCTGGGTGAGAAATATAATGACTAACTCAAAAGGAAAGTTATGAAAATTTTGAAGTTGGTAATATTTCGGGGAAAGAAAATATTTTTTTTGTCTTCTAATTGTAGAGCATTGTTCTTTTGACAGTCTGGAGTGAGTGGGTTGAAATAGGAAACTAGTTAAGTAACTAAAGTGGGGATTCTGTCATCTATCATCTATCTTTCTACCCATCCATCCACCTACCTATCATCTACCTACCTACCTATCATCTACCTACCTACCTATCATCTATCTATATCTATCTATCTATCTATTTATTTATTTATCTATCTATCATCTATCTATCTATCTATCTATCTATCTATCTATCTACCTACCTACCTATCTATATCTATCTATCATCTATTTGTCATCTATCATCTATCATATATCTATCATCTATCCGTCTATCATCTAGAGTATATAGGAATCAAAAAGTCATCATCATATCAGATCATATAATTAACTTACTGAGACTCTCAAACTGTCCCCTTGGGAAGCTTTCTCTGACGTCACCTACTTCCCACAGCTCTTTGCTACTTCAGTTTAACCACAACAATTCTCTTTCTTTTGATGTGGCTGGGTGTTTTTTTTCCCCCATTTTTCAGTAGTACTTTGGGGTTTATTACTTCTATTTCCACTCTCTAAGGTGTTTGTACCTGGGTGAAATTTATTTTTCTCAACCACCATATTGGTGCTAATGAAAACTCCCTTGCAGAGAGGTTATGAGGTTTAAGTGTGGAATTGCGAAGCTACCTGGCTGAGGCTTTCACACTTAGCCCTGCCTGTCAGTGCGATTCACTTGTTCCAAAGGAGATTTGCAGTGGTTCTCATCAGTACATGCGAGAGCATAAAAAATACAGCTGAGCAAAAAATAATAAGGGGCGGGGGGGGGTGGACAAATCAGGTGTAGGGTTGGTGGCACACAATATGAATTCCATGGGGTCCTATAGAGTCACTGGAGGTGGGCCACAGGTGGCCAGAGCAAGGAAGACGTGATCAGCTGCAAAGCCGAGAAAACTAGTAG
>NW_006439191.1:9513067-9524133 GCF_000325575.1 Pteropus alecto | reverse complement strand
ACTCTTCATCTCCATCTAGTCTGTTTTGGCAAGGTTTTCGTTTCTTACATCGATCACCGCAGCGCTCGCTGGCCTGCCTCGTCGGTCCCAGTCTAAACGCTTTCTACCTCCCATAGTCTTCCATGGCCAGCCTGAGCTTTAGTCACCCGCGCGTTTTCATTACGATCGTCTTAAACGTGACTTTAACATGTAACATTCACATTTTAAAACCCATGCTGTGCCCCTCAAGCTTCTTATGTGAAATTTCAACTCCATCTTTAATTCTCTTCCGTGATCCTGTCAACACTTCCTAGGCTGCTTTTTGAGACGTAATCACCGCAGCCATTCGCAGAAATGACGCTTCACCCTACAGTGTGCCGACATCTGGTCCATTGCCTTTGCTTACATCACGCCGTGATCCGAGGCTGTCTTGCCGCTTCCTGTCCATTTTGTCTCCTTATTCGTGAATGGACACGACAATGGACACAGAGCCGGAGTCACTCATGAAACCTTTGAACTCACTCGGGCCGTCGGATATAGTTTACTCATTGCTTTGTTTTATAATCACGTGTTGTTTCCGGTATAACACACAACTTTCCAGGGGAAAAGCCATACCTTCCATTCATTTTGGATCCTCCTACATTATTTGATACAGCTGGGTGATACAGAACCTCTAAGAATTTTAATTCTGTAATATAAGATACTTAAAAGAAAAAAAGTCACAGGTCTGAATATGTATGTGTGCCCCATATATATACGCGATTATGATAAAAACGAAGGGATGTTTCAGAGTCAGCTTTTCCCCCATGGAGATGAAATAGCATTTGAAGCTCATTCTGAACCTGGGGGTGGTGGTTTGAACCCTTTGACTTGAAGACGCCCTTCCCACGTGTCACTCAGTACTCTCGAGGGGCTCTCCTTCAGAAATGGCCAGGCAGGGTCTGCTCGAGCCCGTAACTCCTTGATAGCCCGCGCTGCCCTGTCTCGGGAGGGCAATAGTCCTCACACGACTGGGGATTGGGGTGAACAGAAGGGATTCTTTTCTTTTTTTGTCTTAAATCCTGTAAAAAAAATTTTTTTTCGTTTCAAGAAACAGTGTAGAATGTGTCTAATTTTGCAGTGTTAGCGTGAATAGAATGCTTTTCTTGAGGAATAAAAGTGTATGTGGAATGTACCAGTGACCGTTGGGCTGGAGAGAGACAAACTCTAGCCGCTTACAGACATGAGTATGCAAACTCAAATGTTTGCTTAAAGAAAAAGACTTATGAAAACGTTCATTATAAAGTTGCCCCGACTTCCTGATTCTAGCTGACAACGTATTCCAAGTAAGGTCTTATTCTAGTGAAGCCACATAATGAAGCGAGGGGCGAGTTGCTCTGTGCACCCCCAAATTGTGCTCAGACTTTCCACCAGACAGGCAGGATGACGAGCGAGTGACAGGGGCTTTGGCGATGTCATGCACACTACACTCAGGCTTATATCATGATGCAGAGAGAGACGTACGTGATAACTGTCCCATAAATCAGAACACGGTACGAGAGACAACTTTTCTGAGTACCAGGAAAAGCTGAGAGAGTTCTAGAAAGATGGTGAGCTTTATACATTAGGATTCATGCCTTTGATGCAAAGCAGTCATGGCTCACACAAGGCCACAGTGGGTTTCCCACCGGGCAAGTTCTAGCCGAGTGTCAGGCCAGCATTGAGCCAGAGAGCTCCACCATTTTTGAAAAGAGAAATACATTTTTTCCCCCTCTGGAATGAATTAGATCATTGAAGCAGTGGAGCATGACAGGATGTCAAAACGAGGTTACCTGACTGTCTTCGTTTTGGAGTGGACCATTGCTTTATTTTACGTGTTGTCATGTTACACTAACCTAAGCCATCGAGTATCCATTCAATCATAAAAGCAAACAGAGTTGGTGTTACAGGCTCTATGGGTTATGTGTGGTGCTTTTTTCTTTTTTTATTATTAAAACGGTAGGTTAGAATTTAAATGAAAAGTAAAAATAATTTTTCTACATTGAATACTTCTATAAACATGTGTCTC
Source organism: Pteropus alecto (assembly GCF_000325575.1). NCBI lineage: Eukaryota > Metazoa > Chordata > Mammalia > Chiroptera > Pteropodidae > Pteropus > Pteropus alecto. Next base: position 9,522,107 of record NW_006439191.1, on the reverse strand, counting down.
CAAATTACTGTAATTAAAGTTTACGGAGCATAATCTTATAAGCATCCACCTAAATTAGGATTCTGGTATTAAAACATGTTACTTAGCAATCTGAATAATAATCTCCGTGTTAATAAATGATAACACTTGGTGAATTGTGGCATTATGGTATGCGACTGAATAATTAAAAGGGAAAAGTCACACGCCTTTAATGTGAAGATAATATAGCTTTTGAGGGTATAAACTCTTGAGGAACTTTTGCTTTTGGATTTGGGGTCCCCCCCCTTTTTTTTTTAGCAATTAGTGACCATGTGGCCATGGGCAATTATTTAACGTGTGGTTAACAGTGTCCCCCCTGCAAAATGAAGATAATAATCGTACTGCCAGCTGAGGTGAGATAATCCATATAATGTCTTCGCTCAGTACGAGGTAATCATTACTGCTAAACATATGTTAGTTGTTTCTGTTGTTATTTTACGGGTAGTATATTAGAAATTTTAGACTATCAAGTCATTCTTTAGACGTCGTCAGGATGTTCCCTTTTTGTTATGATTTAGAAAAATTATTTTTGAAAACGCCTTTTAAGTATATGATGTGACAGTTCTTTAAGTTTCATTTGAATTTTGCAGCATCTAGAATGTTTCCTACATTTCATCAAGTAGCTTTTGTTTGTTTGTTTTTACACCCACCCCACCACGTCTCTCCCCTCTGGCAACCATCAGTTGTATCTATAAGTCTGTTTCTGTTTTGCCTTATTAGTTTGTTTTCTTTCTTTCAGATTCCACAAATAAGTGAAATCATACGATATTTGTCTTTGTCTGACTGACTTATTTCACTTAGCATCATCGAGTAGCTTTGAGAAAAGCTCAATCTTGATAGCAAAAATTTATTGCTGTTTTTTTTGTTTCCTGAGCTCTGAGCCTATTTTAAGAGTTTTATGGTGATTGTGCTTTGGAGAGTCAAAAGATTAAGAATTTTTTCATTAGTACAGACAACAAGACTTTTTGTTCTCCTATGAGCATTATTAAATACCGCAGTCAGGAGATCAAGAGAAAGACCCATGAAGAATATATAGTTTGTAAGATACGGTGGGAGAAATTGTAAATCGTACCACTTAAGGCTTTAAAAGTTTTTCCCCTCAATTTTAATTTGAGTAGCTGTCTAAACTATATTCCCTTGGCTAAGCGTTTCTACTTGTCTTTCTGAAAACTTACGTTTCGCAAGAGAAAAGGCAATTGGATGTCGGTTTTTCCAATAGCAGGGTAAGAAGGTTGATAACCGTATCAAATCAGTTACCATCATTCATTAATGGTAACAAAAAATACTAACACATAAAAGAAATGTTATCTTTCTAGCAACAGGGGAGTCTAGATTGTTAGTTGACTAGTATCAAGCCATGTAAGCTTCCAAATGATTAAATTCTTAATATTGTTTATAGTTTAAAATTTTTAAATCAACAGTTTAAAAATTCCATGAGGCTTTAAATAAACGTACAAAGCAGGAAATCCAGTATTAAGAAGAGAATTAGTCTTGATTAGTCTGCTCATTATATACTTAAGAATTCGATAGAGTTGCGATTTATGTGCCTTTAAAATAAATATCTGAATTTATACGCATTTAAGTATTACCCAAAATGATGATGTCATTTGGAATATACTAAAGATGTGAATATAAGTTGATGTTTGTGTGTATCTAAAGTAGTGTAGAAAAGGTCTCATTACCTAGAACTTAGAAGTTGAGTGTCTTCAGAGTTTATTCTCCCTATCACAATATCGTTGATGGGATATCAACATTGAAATAGCTAAAACCATGAAGCATATCAAAAATTTTAAGTCCCGAACCTCTAGATTAGCTATTCTGTTCTCAGTCCATAAATTATTATGTCTGAGGAATTGAATTGATACACATCAATGGATGGGTGAATGAAAGACCTTTTTAAAAAAAATTAGAAAAAAATAAAATAATTCCATTCTTTTCGTTGTTCTGCTATTCATAAGCTGTCAAATCCATCTTGTGATCTTTATAATGAGCACTATTTCGAATCAGTTGGCTTCCTCTTGGCGGTAATAAATCATTCAGTCATTTCCAGTAAATTGGCCAATCAATTCCATTCACTTGAACAACTTGGGGTAGGCAGAATGACAAAGGGAATTTGTTAGTATTCATTGTTAAAATAAAGATGCCTCATTCAAGTAGCCAAAATATAGACTAAATGTATGTATAGAAAATCGGTAAAGACCTTTAAGTTTCTTCCCTTCACAGTTTATTTACTTAAACTACCTGTTATTTGATGTGCAAGTCAAGTCCTACCTTCCCTTTGAAGAAATAATTTGTGTTAAGTATTGGACACTTGGATTGCATGGCAACTCAAAAAATGTTACTGCTAATTCTCTTACTTTTCTGATTTTCCCCATTCCCATTTCTCTCTTTTTAGCTTATTTATACTCTACCTTTCTTTGTGTTTACTATTTAATTTCAATTTTATAAGTATCCGCTTGAGTTGTCATCTTTCTTTATACCTCCTACTCCCCCAAGAGACCCCAAGTTCCTCTTACGTCTTACTCATTTTGAACATAACAAAGCTCCATCAGCCATCAGCCTCCTCTCCCCTGGAGTGATTCTTATCATCAGGGGCCCAGCTGTAGTGGGAGCACCCTCTCACCCCAAGTTCATCTTTGCAAAACACCCCTCACCCTCTCCCCTGCGAAAAACAAAACAAGAACAACAATGAAAGTGTTTTGCTTGGAACCCTGAGCAAAATCTCCTGAATACTAGACTACGTAATAAATTGTAAATTCTGTTTGTACTTAGACAAAACTTTGTCCAAAATTCCATTTGGAATCTTCGAGCCAATTAATTTTTCCCAAGATTTCTGCTCTGGCAAAGCCTATTAATTTACTGTTAAAATAAAACTGTGTTAGAACAAAATTAACAGATTTTTTTTTTCTTTTGACAAGATTTCTAATCACTGCGATGTTTAACGATACGATTTTTTGAGAATGTGTTCATTCATCTGTCCTCTCTGTCTCATCCCCATTCTCTCTTGACTTAAGTGTCCCAGCACTGTCCTCTCTGCTAACCCTCCTATCTCCTGAGCCTTCTGGAATTCCCGCGCCATCGTAAATCAATTTCCCTTCACCTCCGTTTCTTTCAGAGTTCCCTCCACCTGCTTCTTTAATGAGAACCAAGCTGCAACATTAGAATCTTTTCCATAAACGCTGCTCATTTTCCATATATACATATAAATCCCCCATTGGCCACAGCTCTGGGGTGTGTTGCTGACTTACCAATTACAAACCGTGATGTTTTCCATATATACATATAAATCCCCCATTGGCCACGGCTCTGGGGTGTGTTGCTGACTTACCAATTACAGACCGCGATGTCTCCATACCTTTAAGGTGCTTTTTTTTTTTTTTTTAAATTACAACTTGATGTTTTCCTTGTCACCGTGCTCTGTCAGCCTTTCGGTGATCCATCCACGGAGGGTTTGGGTGCAGGCTCCTGTTCTTTCTTCTTACACCAGATTCTGCTGTGACCGGTTCTACGTTCTCTGCCTTAACGAACAGCAGCCGAAGCCCCTGCGGCTGTACAGTGCCTTGAGTTTGACATTTGTGCCCCGTTTTCTTCATCACCCTCTCGAGAGGCTGGACGTGCATCACCAACGGGGCTGCACTGCTGGGGGCTCGCCCTGCACTGGCCCCTCTGCCCGCACGCTCGACTGCTCACCCCACGGTTCGCGAACATAAACTGGGTCGTTTGAGCATCGTCAAGGCCTTCGTCCGCTCCACGCTCTGCCTCCCCAAGCTGCTTCCCTCCCGTCCATTTGTAGCCTCTGTGTTTTATTTAACTTACTTTTCTACTTTCCACATTTTTTTTTTTGTCTTACTGTTCCACTGACCCTCCTTTAAAGAGTCAGATGACCTTTTTCATGCCAACTCCAGGGGACAATTTTCTCTGATTCTCTTCCTTTCTCTTGACGCTTCTTCTCTTGATTTCTATGACATCGTCCTCCTTTCCTGTGTGTCCTGCCCATTTTTTTTCTTAGTTCTCCTTTGTAAGTTTCTCTTCTTTTACTTATTCCTCAAAGTTACGTTTCGTCAAGGCCTCTTCCTTCGCATTTTGTTATTTTCATTTCGTGCCTCTTTCTAGTTGACTTCATTCAGAGCTCACGAACTTTAATGATCGATTGATGATGGATGGATCGCTGTGTCCATCTTACCGCCGCCCCCCCCGCCCCCAGTGATCACCTTTGCATAGCTATCCGACAGACGCCTCAGTCAAAACTCAGTCGAGATGTCCGAAACTCATTTCATCGCCTCTTTAAAACCCTATTCTCTAGTATTTTCTGTTTGGGGCACCGGTAGTGACACACAGCCAGCCACCCGAACTAGGAGCTTTCAGTCCTATTGCAAGCTTCGTTCACTGCAGGTCTCATTGATTCGACTCGTGGATGACTCATCTGGACCGTTAAGAACTGTCTTAATCCTTCTGCCTCCGCAGCCTGATCTCCCCTCTGCCCAGCATGCGTGCCCAGCCACCTCCAGCGACACCCCATCCACCCGCACCCGGCCATGCCAGAGTCACTTACTTAGCCTCTGCCTCCGCATTTTAAGGAAGACTTTTCTGCAAATCCCCATTCTCATCATCCTCTATATTGTACTCTCTCACGGGCGTCATCCTATTTGATTCTACTTTCTCTAGTTTGGAGAAGCCAGCGCGGCCGACGTGGTCCACGTGGACCGCAAGCATCACCTGCCCTAAGCGTCGCTGCAGTGTGGGTGGTGTGGCCACGAGGACGCAATGCGGGGGGCTTAGCCCAAGCTGCCCCACCCCCTGAGTGTCTGAGAGAGGCGCTCGGGGAGCGGGCAGGGCCGAAGAACCAGGAACTTGACTTTCTTCAGTGAGGCGGCTCTCACGACCTGCCCTCCATCGTTCTGCCTCGTCCCTGAAGCCTCTGGACACCTCAGCTTCGCTTTTGCAAAGCCGCTTTCCCTGTTTGTGTAAGAGGGAAGGGAAGCCTTTTTGTTTAATACCAAACGTGCCCACACACACTGCGTTTGGGGCCCACGTCGTTAGTTACACACGGCCAGAGTTTACAATTTATTTATCACATAGCATCTCCACAGAGCATAAAATGCCACATAGGAGGATGTGCCTTTTCCTTGTTGTTCTAGTCACTAGATTTCCTCCCCTGCGTTTTGTAAAGTTTAAGATAACATATAAATTCCAGGTAAACAGGTAGATGCAAGAGGCAGGGAGTCGAGGACGCGGACTTAGATCCCTACAGCTGCCCCAAGGTTCTTGCCTCCAGCTGAGACATAGGGGCTGAGATCTGTTCAGTGGATTTAGCGCCTTGACAGGCCAGCTATGAAACGCGGCCCTTTACCAGGCGTTTTTCTAAGCGCTTTACATCTCCCACGCAGAAGTCTAATATCTCCATTCTGTAGATGAAGGGACTATACAGAAAGAGATATAGAAAGGTTAAGTGACTAATCGGTGGTTACAAAACTGGAAAATGGCAGAGCCAGGAACTCAAACCCTGCTCTTCGTGACCACGAGGCGTGAGAAGGGGTCATGAGGATGGGGGGTGGGGAAGGGTTTGCTTTATTTCCCCTAACGTCTAGTGTTCATAAATACGCAGTCGATAGATGCTACATTAATACGCGTTGGTTTTGAAATACGTAATTCTTTTTAAGGGAAGCTTTCACAGAGACTGGTAGTATTATTTGTTCCTCTACAGAGTTTTCTTAGGAAAGAGATTTAATTTTTCTAAAGTGTGAACATGTAGACATTTGTTTAACGCTCATTATTCAGCTATCATCTGCCTATTCATGAACACATCCAGTATGATTTAAATGAGACCAACAAAATGGGAGAAACATAATGAAATGTAAGAGAAGAAAGTAAATCGGGTGTTTTTATAAGAGATGACTTTTAGCAAATGCTTTTTAAGTTAATTAAAGATAACGTATTTGAGTGGGACTTCTTTTTCTATTTAGAAAACGTTTATAAATGAACGAAAGCAAATCTCTTTTTACCAAAGAGCCCCTCTCCCATCACTGGCGGCCCCTCTCCTTGGGATAATGATAGAGTGTCTCTGGTGCCTGTTATTCCATCTTGGCCAGAAGTAGAAGCTGCTACAGGACAGATGTTGGTTTTTAACTGATTATGACTGTACATTCTTTAAAGAAATCCATATTTTCTTCAAGCAGTTGATACACTAAGAATCATCTGTTGGTATAATAGGAAAAAATGATAAAATTCTTCCAAGAAGTATATTTTTTCTATTTACCAAGTCATCTAACGCCCTACATGGATATCTACGAAATTGTGCAAACAAAAAAAAAGTTGATCACTTTTCCAAGAAAATGCTTTGCCGAGAAAGAAAACTATAATTAACTTCATTGACTTCATCGCTTTGGAAAATATAGGTAACAAGCAGGGCGAATATCACCGACTGGATAGATTACTCTATGAATTCGCCTTTAGCAGTCTTTAAAAACGAACTTCAAAACCAGCGATGCCTAGTGATTTCAAAAAGCTTTAATTAAATGCATAATATAAATATGTATATTTAAATGTAGCCAAAGGTACTTATTTATTCAGAGGGGCAGGTCTGTACAGATAAGAAAAAAAGTAATATGGGATATTGAAAAATATATTCACAGCGTTTTCTATTTACTTTATAATTTTCAAATATCCATGTTTATTCGTACTTTGGCTCTGAGGCCTTCCAGATGTGTTTAGAATTATGCACTAGGAATAATGTGCACATTTTCCACAAAATCACATGTGTGACAATATGTATTTTACTCTGAACTATGCTACCACTGGCCCCCCAAATGAACTTTGTCTGGAATGTTTTTCTAAATAGTGTAAATCCTTTAAAAGATAGGAAATTCAAATAGAAAAGCCATTCGAATTTTTGTGATAACATTGCTTGTGTCTCCTTGGGTAATTAGCTTACTACTCTGGGTCTCAGTGTTCTCTTTATAAAATGGTAGTAAAACCAAGAACATTAGCTTTTGAATCTGATATATCTGTGTTTAAACTGCTCTTTTTATATGTACTAGCCTTAAGTTAATTGATCTTGGGAGCTTTAATTGTTCCCATTGTAAGGAGTATGCCCCTGTCCCTTTTGCACTGCTGACGTTCAGATGTCCTAAAGACGTCTATACAGAGAACCTTACAACACTGCCCGGCCCTTCGTGTAATTCAGACCAGGCAGTTACTCACGGGACCGTAATGCGTCATGATGAATACGTAGTGATGAAATGTGCACACGAAGGACGTTATCGAGACCAGAATAAACTTGTCAAACTATTAAATTGGATCAAATGATAGATGTTGCTAAAGGCCAGTGCTGGACCCTCTTGATTCTGTGACATCCAAACATGACAACTTTCCTTTAATGCCTTACAAAAATGTTCCTGTTCTATTTAAAAAAAAAAAAAAAGTGAATTCGGAAATAGTAGGGTCGAGAAACCATTTTCTTGTTCATGGATCAGAAGACCCACATTCTTTGGATTGTACCAATTTCTGTAACCTCATGTTATAGTTACGCCAAGTGTTAACTTGGGGAGACTGGGTGAAGCGGGTGCGGGACATCTCTGAACATTTCTTTGCCCTTCTTATGAATTTATAATGATCTCAGAATAAAAGATTTTTCTAAGAAGCAAGTAGTAAACAAAATAAATGCCTCTTGGGGAAAAACAGATTTCACATTTCCTCCATTAAGCGCTGCAATTTGTTAGATGTCACTGCTGGGTCTTATCAATATTTCGGCCAGTTTTCTGAGGTGGCACATTCATGCTTCTCTCTTTCTCTTGTCTTCCTTTAGTCATCAATTATTTAGTGTTTAAAACACTTTGAAGGACACTGAATAAACAGCCAGAAGAAAATATGAATATCATCTATCGAATCTTCCATCTGACTTTGAGTTCTACAGACTGACTCAACGATTTAGGTTTTTAAGATCCTTTACACTACATTTGATTAGAAATCAAAACTGTACCTCAGTAACTTAAAAAGATAATTACGTAATTATGTAGTGCTGGTCTATAACCCAATAAAAGGCACGGTTTCTGCTAATTCCCACCACAAAATGTGCAGTTGGTTTCAGATCTAAGTAAGTCACTAAGTGAGTAAACACACACATACACATACAGACACACAATTACACACTCACGAATGTGTTTAGGAATTATATTCTGTACTCTCACAGAATTTTAAGTGTAATTTTAAGCCCTTTAGAGGAATAGTGAGTGCTGGATGTTATGGCTGAATGGAGCAGGCAGTTACTTGCGGGCACCTTCAAGATGAACCCTCTGGTGTACAATGGTCATTACTAGTCTTCGCCAAGAATCAGTAACAAGCCAGAATTTTGCTATTTATGAAAAGAACGCTAACTCTTCACCTGAGAATCCTAAGCATCCTTGTTGTCCCTTGTCACACATTCTAGACAGCACCCTAATCTGCCAGTCGGTTTGTGTACCACTGCACTTGCCAGCTCATAAGAGGTGTATTTTTTTTTGCTTTGAGAATACTACTCACAGTAGTATTTTCTACTCCAAACTCAAAACTTGCAGTGTACCTGATATCGAGTCAGAGCGTAACAGCTCTGTAAGTGTTGAGGGCAGGCTCCCACACACAGGTCCAGCTCTTTGACTCTGTATCTTCAGACCCCTTTCTTTCTGAGAAAGTTTATCTGATCCTTTTAAAGTCACGTGTCTCCAGGTTCCATCAAAATGACGCAATAAACATGAATTGTAAAAATTTGCCAACACAGCTATTTCACAGATCTTAAACATAAGACTGATCAAAATCCAGGAATTTCTCAAAATGAGATGATTTCTATGATGACTGTGTTTTACCCTCAGAACAGATTATCCATGTTTTTTTTTTTTCCTTTTTGTTCTTTTTAGTGCAATGAAGTGTTGTTTCGAATTTCCGAGCCTATCTTTACATCGGACTCTTACCGAAAGGGCTTATTCCACCGCAGCTCAGCCTCCCACGCCCAGAAGTTACTGTCCGCCAGAACTTCCTCTAGAATAAGCAG
>NW_006439191.1:9504342-9511454 GCF_000325575.1 Pteropus alecto | reverse complement strand
CCCCCTTCCTTGCCTGCTTATTTCAGTTTGACTTGGCTCATTAAATACTCAGTGAGGTCTCGATGGGGTGGCAAACGTTTAAAAATTATTGGCATAAAATGATAAAATGCAATGCACAACGCGGACGATTTACTGAGAGAGTGTGGCCATAGACACCTCATCTTCTAACAACGAACAGAACCCATTCTGTACATGTTCTCAAGACAGACGACTACCAGTAAGAGGACCTGGTGGCACCATTGTCACACAGTTCATCCAGACTTTACCTGGTAATGGGTGGGTGGGTCGGGGAATCTGAATTGACTCACCAGCTTTATCTAGAGGCAGAAAAACAAATTTTTCAAGTCTTTAGTGCTGCAAGTGCTTTTGCAAGTCGGAGCACTGCAGGTAGGCTGCAGTCCTGCTGCAGAAGCCGAGATACTGGGGTACAATCGTCCTGATATTTACATTTTAAAGACATGGCCCCTAGCCCAGGAGAGAGGCTTACCTAGTTTTCAAAAGGATTTGTCTCATTTCTGAGGAAGAAAGTACTTAACGAAGTCCCAAAGAAAATGCTCAAAGGAGAAAGAGGGCGAAGAAATCCCTTCCCTCATTTCGACAGGGAAAATTAAGCCTCTTACTTGTAATTTGTGTTTGTCTTCGGGGGAACCAACCCCATTTTAATGCTTTTCATTCTTGGATAAAGACCAGAAATCTTAAGAGGCTTATCTTGAAGGCTGGTCCCTGGTCCCTGGCCTCTCTCCAGCTTTATCTCGCTCCATGCTTTCTTCTCACACATTTTCAGCTACATGTTTTTTTTTTTTCTTTTTTTCTCAGAATCCACGGCACAGTGCTGTAGCACAAGCTTGCTGCTCCGCTTCCTGCCCTCTCTGCCTAGAATTTAGCCTCGATCGGCTGCTCTCGCTCGAGCACGCCATCCGTCTAGCTAATAATTGTCTTCTACGCTAGATTTGAAGCTAGACGAGCACAGGATCTCTGTCAGATTTCTGTCGTGCTTCTTTATGCCAAGTTTAAAGATGTTTTCTTGATGCATAGTAAGCGCTTTACTAATATTTGTAGAGGGATGCATGAAAATGAAGAACGTGGAAAAATTAAATTAGCAAAAAAGTAAAAGAGAATGTAATTGAATGTCATATATCTGAACGGGGATGGGAGGGGGGGATCGTTTCCTAAGGTTAAAAAAAAAAAAAAAAAGACCGTCAAAGGAGTTTAAGAAAATAGGATGATAAATTTGATTTAGTGTCCTACGTACACACACACACACACACACACACACACGCATCAAATGATTTATAATATATAGGAGAAATACAGCAATGGATTAATTGCTGTCTCATAAATTTTTTTGCAGAGAATATTTTGCAAAGTATTAGTTTTTAAAAATCCAGAAAAGCCAAATCCAAATAAATACTGACCAGAGGGGGAAAAAATCACCAACAAATTGAGAAATGAACATTAAAATGAGATGCCGACTTAGCAGCGCTTTTTACTACTGAATAAGAAAGAGGATATAGAAAAATCAGAACTTTCTCACGTTTTGCCCATAAAGTTTATTTACTAGTCACAGTTTGCTTATGACAGAGTAATGCCGGAAACGAAATCTAAACATTTAAAATTGGAGAGATAGTTACTCATTGACAAACTATGAATATTTATGGGATGAATTTCGATGCGGGCACAAAATGCGATGTTCTCAAGTAGTTCCTGACAACTTGGGAAATATATTCTTTTGTATATTTTGTTATTCTCTGGTTTAACACATACATGCACACACATACATACGCGTATGTTTATAATATTATTTAACAAAAACAACATTCCACTTATTTACTATGACCTGTATTAAAAGTAAGTAGATCATACATAAAAGAATTGCTGAAAAGACACTTGACCTTCAGATGACCCTACAAAGCTTTTATTTAGATGAGGTCAACTCAAGGGGCATAACGAGGAATGCTTTTTCCCAAAGTAAAGCAACTAGGGTTTGCCTACTTTTTTTTTATTTAGGCATGGCTTTTGTTTATGTGTACCTCATTTGTCTATGTGTACCTCATGGCTTTCAAATGAGGTACACATAAACAAAAGCCATGCCTAAACAAACGTTCTTCTCAAGATATTATTTGCTTTATGGAGAATAACAATGTAGTGTCACATTTTCGTAACACCATACACAACCTGTGTGTTGGAATCAGACATTTGTAACTACATTTTCTAGACATACCAACAAATTTCAAAAGCCGGCATGTTGGATTTAGTGTATATTTTTCAACTTTACTATATTTTCACAAGATCGTTAAAAATAAGTTTCAATTCTTAAAAAAAAAAACACAGCTATATAAAAAGAGGAGTGAATAGGACACCATCAGAATTTTGGGGGGAAAAAGCATAAGAGATGAATTGTGAGTTTATTTAATCCAAGATTTTGTCTTCTTACACTTAGTTCACAGTCTATTTGTTTTTGGTTCTGTTTTCCTGGAAAAATCACTGACTAGGTTCCCAAAGAAATTAGAGATTCTGGTAAATTACACATTACTTGGCTTGTTGAACTGGTTGTGGAAATATTAGCCGTCCATTTTCCTACCAGAAAAAGAAAGAAAAAGAAAAAGCCCACACAACCAAAGGCAAATTAAAAAATTATTATAAAAGTCAGTTATAATATCCTTACTTTATGATTTTTCTTGCTATTAACCTGAGATAGATTTTAAGAGTTAATCATTTGGTTCCATTTGGCATACATGATTTCTCTGTGTACATTTTCATATAGTCTATGATTGCTGCGTATATAAATTCAGCAGCGGACAGGATGAGATCTGTATACCTACTGAAGAAATTTCTTTGGTTTCATTACGTCATGTTATTTTCTAATTAGAAATAAAAATCAGTCACTCACTCTATTACAATATCAACTTGCAGTTAAAGAGTGCTTTTGGGAACGTATTTGCCAGGATGCTAATTTGTAACGTTTTGGTGACAACAGTGAGATAAAATATTACAGAGCATCGTTTTCTGTCAGAATGTGTAGCCTCTTAATCTTACCACATAATAATTAGATCTCGTTGCTTTTCTTAATAAAATTCTGAAAAGCATTGTTTGATAAAGAAGTTTGATTTCCTTGGAAACAAATGATGCCCCTTAAAATAGTAAATATATATTTTAATTTAAAAGAATGTAGAGGACTGGAAAACTGATTTATTAACCTACTTGATCAAGTAAGTTACCTGATCTTATTCACAAATAAGGCTTCCAAAATATCAAAAAAAATTTTATTCCCTCTCCTCTCTTTAGTAATCTTATAATTTTCATTCTGTCTTTCATTTTTGCATACTTCTCATGTCCTTGATGAGACAGGGCCATGGGAAACAAAATGGATTTACTGTGCTGTCAGTACATTCTCTGTGCATGCTGGGCTAGACTGCCATTATTTTTATCAGCTTCCCGCCCCCCATTTTTCTACACAGAGATCATGTTAAGTCATGAAGTTTATAAGAAGAGACTATCTACGGGGGCCATGAAAAATTAGATCTTGATGCTTAATTAACACCAAGCTGCCTACTATAGGCGATACATTCACTGGGCAAGTTCACCAGGATTATTAGATTCCTCAGAAATGGTATAGGATGGTATTTACTATGGTTTCGAGTAACTTTTTCTCAAAATTTTTTGATAAAAATGCAAATACTATTCGAATTATGAAAAGTATGAGTTTTTTTATGCCCACTTTCTTTGTTTTTCTAGAATAGGAATGGTTTAGCCCTTTATAAACGACTATGGAGACACCTGTAAAATGAAAAAAAAAACAACTCATGATTTTAATGAAAAAACAATCAATAATTTCTTTTTAAAAACATAAACAACCTAGGGATGAGCACAGCTACCAAGAGAAATAGAGGGTATTATTTTAGATCAGAGCACAGTCTCTTTGTTTCTTAGTCACATGATGGGTAGGACAGGAAACTTTATTCCCCATTAAAACGTGAGGGTGGAGGGTGTGAGTGAGGATCGACTTCAAATGCCTTCAGACATCTCCGCCCCTGGGGAAGAGGCCATGTTTATTTTAGTTGATATTGAAGTTTGTTTTTTACCCAGCCCTAAATGTAGCCCATAGTGGATGTTCTTAAATCAATATTACTGGGAAATAACACCTTTTGGGGTCTTGATTCAGAACAATAAGATCGTAAAAAGCTGCAGGAAACACACAGAAGAATTGTCCCACATTCGGAATGGATTCACCCCAATAAGAGGGTTCCCTGTCACTAACACTTACTGCAAATATTGGTGTTTATGCTCCACGGATGACAATGTCTCTAAAGAACGGACGAAATTAGCTTTTAAGAAATATTCACATTGTAATTTCATACGATCTTGCTTTATGTGTCCTTAGCATACAAAAGCTGTTAAGTCACCACCACAAACTAAATGACATAGCTAAGGAGTCAAAGTTGATTTCTGTGATTTTCTCTCTCCGATCCAGAATCCCTCCCCTTTTAAAACCGGCCCTCCCGTCTTCTACATCCTCGACAGCCCCACGCCCACCTGCCACTTACTGGCCCCCTCATTCCCTCGAGTTCCGTTAGTTACATGAACAAGTGTGAATGTCAAATTCATGTTGTGCTCCCCACATCAAAACGAAACGGCCCTTCTTGCCCGTGCGCTTGTGTTATAATCTGATGAAAACAATTCAGCGGGAGCTCTGCATTTAAGATAGACTGAATGGACTCAGAGAGTGGTGAACACGAGTGAACCCCCATGGGTCTCTAAGTCGTGAGGCACAGAAGGGCCAAGAACAGAGAACTTCTGAGTTTTCCTTTCCCGCTGGAGGCCACGCCGAGCCTCTCCCAGGGACAATGCTGTCCGAACACACGCCATGAACTAAAATCACTGATCTGGCACAACTACTACAAATAATACAAAATCGTTGAGTCATAAATATACGAATGCGAAGAGTCTCTTATATCTAGAAAAGAAGATAATCATTAGGAACATAATCTTCCTGTGCCTTGTTCAAACTTTCCACGAGTTCTACCTGAATCTGCTCCCAGCGATCTCTCTCCATCCTCGCATGATTCCTGCACCTTCCCCCACCCCCACCCCACCCCCCAGAACGGAAGCTTCTACCCCCCCCATGAGAACTAAGCAGAAAGGGAAGAGAATCAAGAAACAGCGCGTGCGCAGTGTTTTGGTGTCTGCTGGCTGACTTATTTTACACCCTGTACAAATGAGCTTGTGCTTCTTTTCAAGCCTGTGTACGTGGATCAAATATAAACGTGGTCTACACTGAAAACCCTAAATGGTGTCCCGTACGTTAACACAAGGAATAATAACATAGAAAGGCTACAAGGCCAAAGTTACGCTCTCGATTTTGATCCGCTTATTGTAGTAGTATATCTAACACAAATTATTTATACGTAACATAAAAATCCACATTTTTCTGACAGTGTCGCAAAATGTGTCATGTTTAAAATAACCAGCCTTCATTCTGTGTTTTTTCTTACACATGGCACTTGAAGCAAAACACTTAAGAGGAATCTAGACAATCCAAATGTTCGATTTTCCAAATGATTTTGCCAGGATCTTTGAGTTTGAATTTTTTCTCTCTCTCTCCTGCTGAGAAAGTGCATACATTTTGAAATCTGGTCTACTTGAGCAATGTTTTTTCCCCCTTGAAGTTGATAATAAGCATATGGGAGTGGGATTGAACTGGAGACAAGCTGTTGAATTATATTGAACACTCGAAAAATGTAAGGTATCAAAAACATTTTTTCACTACCCAATGATAGGCTAAAGCGTATTGGGTCAGTAAATTGATGTACAATCATCCTGGTGAAGGGCTAATTACGATCGACATATATTTCATAATTGGACTCATGCATATTTTGCTTAGTCCTAAGAGTTATAAGGTTATAGTTTTCAAGGAAGAGATTTAAGAACTTGATCAGGATACAGAAATTCACACAGTGCCAGTGAGAGCGTGACCATTACGCCTGTCACCGTTCTTTTGTTGTCTTTTGGTCTGTTATTTTTGGAACCATGTAATTAGGAATGCATGTTATGTACCGGTGACTTTTGAACCGCACGGGTTTGAACCGCAAAATCCATTTGGATTTTTTCCAATAAATACTGTAAATGTATTTTCTCTTGTGATTTTCTTAATAAATTTTTGTCTCTAGTTTATTGTAAGAATACAGAGTGTAATACATATATAAAATATGTCTTCGTTTACAGTTTATGCCATCGGTAAGGCTTCCAGTCAACAGTAGGCTGTTAATAGCAAAATTTCTGGGGAGTCAGAAGTCAGGCAGATTTTTGACTGCCCTGGGGTTGGCACCCCACCCCCACGTTGTTCAAGAGCCAACTGTATTTATTTTTCATTGCTTGCCGAAAGCAGAGTTTAATTGAATTGGACCTGGGTGTTTTGGTGAAAGTTAAACTAAACAGCAGGTTGCATAAGATATAAACCTTTGTAAGGAAGAGAGAGTTTGGTAGGCCATTTCGTGGGCCCTGAGGCCTGAATGTCTTAAGCAGAAGCCGTGGTATTTAAGCCTCAAGTGTACTTGACCGTATCTAAATCACAGACTGGCTTGGTTCTCACATTTTTTGTGTTACTTATTGAAGATCTGCATTTGGAATCTGGCCCCGAGTCCTTTAACGTCCATTTTTAACGAATTCCCCACACGTCCTAATGCTAGTTGAGAAAAATTGCTCTGGGATCTTTGTATGCTACCAGAATTTTAGAAGGATTTAACTCCAATTAGAAATAGACTGGAGATGGCGTTTTGGGGGTTGGTGGTTTGGTGCTTCAAATCACATAATGAAATTGTACGTAATTTTTATAGGTTTTGCCCCTCCCATGGTTCTCTCTCACTAGTGTGAGACCTGCAGGATAACTCTGTTACTTTTCACCTATGAAATTTTCCCCATCGTAGTACCCTTTGGAATACTTAAGAGTTCGTGTGTAAAAAATGGAGTCACGAAAGAAAGTGAGCTTTCCAAATTATAAATTTGATTGAATAACAGAATAGAGAAATTTCGCTTTCAGAAAAAAACTCTAAAGATGTTTTGGAGAACTGCAAAAAACAGATCTTCCCTAAGTGACTCAGTGCAGATGCAATGGA
>NW_006439191.1:9500304-9504323 GCF_000325575.1 Pteropus alecto | reverse complement strand
CCTATTTTTATTTACTAATTACTATTGTTTTCTCTAATCCTCTCATCTCCACATTCATGACTTATAAATGTTCTGTTTATTTAATGAGTGGCTCTGTGAAATTTCTTAAAACTCATTGTACTGTCCTGGGCACTTGCCCAAAACACAGAATCTCTGGACCCACTCAAATCTACTAAATCGGAACCTGCGTTTCAGGAGATTTTAGCTAATTTGTATTCGTTTTAACATTTGAGAAGTGCTACTTTAAAATATTTTTTTTCCCCTTGGGCTCTACCATACTGGAGTTTACTTCTATCTGTTATTTTATAAAATGATGAATTTTTAATAACAGTGTTCTAAAGGATAGCTGTATTGGTTTTGTACAAATTATACATGTCCATTTAAGATAGAAAAATAATACAAAAATGCACATAAGGAAACTCACTCAACCACTCAGAAATAACATTAACATATGATAATTTCAGACATCTTTACATATTGCTTGATATAGATATAGATATAATATAGGTAGAAGGATAAACAAGTGGGTGGATGGGTGGATGGGAAAACGAAGAGAGAGAATTTTACTGAAATGAATTCATGCTGGATATAAAATATTTTTTAAAAGATATTTAGTTAATTTTTCTGAATTCAGAATTATTCAGAATTGATAAAACACAAAGAAATTTAAGTGAAGTTGAAGGCATCGCTGAACTTGAAACAAATATTTTTTTTACAAGAAGAGATATTAGATTTTAAGAGTCTTCTCAAATGCAATAACATCATGAGATGGATGCGTTTCAAGTTTAGACATCTGTTATCTGCCCAATGAAAGATGAGGAAATGAATATCATCGTACTGCCTCATACTTCCACCTCCCAATTTTGTTTCTTCAAAACAATTTTTTTTACACAATGGCAAGTACTCTAATATTCACATTCCATTCTATAATTGTAATTTCAGTCGTTTTTAAGCTTATCTCTTTAATTAGGGGTACACCGATCTTAGTAATATTTAGCACAGAATCTCTCATCGTGTTTTTTAATTTTGGTTCATCTCTTAAATGTCAAAATTTCATTAAGGAGTGTTATTCTCTCCTCAACAAAGTCTAATGAGTATGGTTTCTTTACCTTTTTACACGCTTGAGAAGGCATGCTATCATTTTACTAGAAGGCCAAGTGTGTGGATACAGAATTCCTTCACTATTTTTTGTTGCTGAATCCTATAGTTAATTGCTGTGTTTTCAGACATAATTTTCGTGAAATCTCAGCCCATTCTAATTAACCTATCCCCTCTTCTTGTACGTCACTAAATATATATATATAACTCCTTTTCTATGAAGTTAGTAACTTTACCAGAATATGCCTTAGTTTAGCTATCAATTTTTCTGTCGTGCACAGTGTGCTGTGACTTACTACTGACAGAATGAACATGAGTTTTTATTATTTCAGTACAGTTTTATTCTTTGATACTTTTTTTTTCTTTGCTTTCCCATTTACTTGTTCTCTTTCTAAAGAACTTTATCTGTGTGTTCAGATCTCTGTTTTTTCTCTATTTCAACATGGGAGGAACAGGTTTTGCAACAAGTGAGAGATTTCGTCACTCGCCAGGCCTGAAGCTGAGGTTTTCCCTCTCTATGGCCACTGTCCTTTGGAATAAGCACTGATCTTCCGTCTCAGAGACTAATGAGTGTTCTGAGCTGTGGCCACAGGGTACGAGCAGAGGTGACTTGGAAAACAATCAGAGTTATGGGATGCTGTCCATCTGTTGATAATATAAATGTCATATTGTTGGCCGCCATCACTAGAAGGCCCATATGCCCCAAAGATAACCAGTAACGCATTAGGCTCCCTTCTCAGAAGATGTAGAGTTTTCTCTATGATAAAAACAAATGGCATGATACCAAGAGTATAAGTGACAAAAGACAAATATAGATGAATTTAATTCTTCAAAATTAAAAACTCTGGGGCTTCAAAGGACCTCTTCGATTAAGTGAAAAATAATTCACAGAATGGAAGAAAATATTAGCGAATCATACATCTGACATTCTAGATATTTGTTATCTAGAGTATATACACAACTTTTACAACTCAATAACCAAAAGTCAAATAACCCAGTTTAAAAATAAATATGCAAAGGCTCTGAATAGGCCTTTTTCCAAAGAATATGGACGAATGGCTAATAAGCCCAAGAAAAGCAGCTTGGCATCACTCGCCATCAGAGAAATGCAGTCAAACCACAATGAACGCCACTTTACACCTTCTAAGATGCTTATGATGAAAAAGACAGAGAATAACACATGTTGGTGAGGATGTGAGGAAGGTAGAACACTCACGCATCGCTGGTGGTCATGTCAAACATCACTGCTGCTTTGGAAAACAGCATGGCAGTTTCTCAAAAGGTGACACAAAGATTTACCTATGACGCAGGATTTTCACTGGAAGGTATGTAACGCAAGAGAAATGGGAACATATGTTCAGGCAAGAAGTAGTACACGGCTGTTTAGAGCATTATTAGTAGTAGCCACAAATAGAAACAAACCATATGTCCATCACTGGATGAATGGATAAATGAATGGGATATGACTCAGCAATAAAAAGTTAATTACCGATACAGGCTACAACATGGTTGAACCTTGAAAACTTGCTCAGTGGAATGTTTGCACCCTGCATGTCTGCATATTGAATCATTCTATTCACACAGAAAATTCAGAAGAGGCAAAACTGTAAAAACCGCAACTTAGATTAGCGGTTACAAGGGACCGGGTGACGTGGGGAACAAGGGTGGGCACAGGAGCCACTGCTGATGGGTGAATGAGACAAGGTTTCATCGGGGGCTGAAAATGTTCCGAAACTGGGTTTGGTGAGAATCGCAGAACTCTGTTAATATCCGAAAACCCACTGAATCGTATACTGCCAACAGGAAAATTTCATGCTAAGTGAATTCTGTCACTAGCAAAAGAAAAGAAGAAAGCAAACAGAGCGTGATGTCGCATCCAGGTTTCTCTCTCTGGCTCCACGCTCCACGCATCACTCATCACGCCCGGCCTTCTCCCCAGCTGACTCCGCTTCCCCAAGGTCATGATCTCCACCCTTGTACCTTTTCTCTATCCCTCCTTCTTCCCCTCCACTCAGATCGGTGCTCCCGTGGTGACCTCTCAAGGTCACGCCAGGCATATGCAGATAGTTTTACCCTTCCGTTGGTCTGTTTTGAATTCTACAGTCCCTGTGTGATTACAACCTGCTTGCCTCCCAAGGCCTTCTCTTTAGATTTCCGAAAACCTCTTGTGAAAGTCAAAATCTAAACCTGGACAATTTTTTTTAATGGTTGTTTTTGGGATCCGGGCTGTGGGAAACATCTCATAATTCATAGGAATTGTAGCTTTCTGCATGGATGGAGAAAATGTAAATATAATTGAACCAAATTATATGTTTCCCAAAACTGCTAGGCTTCTGAGAAGTCCAGTGGGCTTGCTTTTTCTTCTTTTTCTTTTTTAATCTTTTGCTAAGAATGAGGATTTTTTTTCCTCTTCTCTCATCCAGGAAAACATTTCATAAACTTTAGTTTTAAACCCAATCTCCTTATGTTTATGAAGTCAGTCATTATTCTAAATTTTTTCTCAACAGCTCACATCCTGAGAAAAATCACACTGCTTAGTCTCACAGGAGATATTATTTGTATTACAAAACAACTTTGATCACATATAACAAGACACGAAAGTGCCAAGTCTGCCACTGGGAGTTGACCATCATCAGGCCATTCTTTTTCCAGGGAACTTTACGTCTGAAAACAAATTACGATGAAAAGGCTTTTCAGTGAGAACATGAAATCACATCAAAGAAAGTGCCCAAACCATTGGAATGTTTCTGGCATCTGGCAATTCACTTCCTGCCTGGAAATCTATCAGGCAAATTTATTTCCAACTTTTAAATCTAAATCCCCCAAGTGGCCCTTGTCGCCTTTCAAATTTTAACTCCATTCACATTAAAACGCTTTTGTTACTTTTGGAAGAGAGTTATTAGAAGCTAAAATATATATAT